>NW_024532618.1:0-9145 GCF_016097555.1 Gigantopelta aegis
GGAAATTGATTTGGTCTAATGGAACCTATAGCATATCTTCACTATATTATCATTATTTTATATTGTATGCCATTTACTGTTATTTGACAGTCATAATTGCTTAATTAGGGTACACTCAGGCATGGGAGTTCATAATGACCTTGACCTTGGCATTAATTTACTGTGCACTGCTGAGAATAGAGTTTGAAGAAAAAGTCTGTGCTGACCAATTGGAGATTTTGGCCCATATTTTTTACTTAAAAATATTTTAAAGCTTATTTATCCAAGGTGATGGACATGTCATATAACACTAATCTTATTTAGGATAATAAGTCTAGGCAAGATGAAATAAGCTATTAGTAATAATTTATTTTTAGTTAAAAAATAATGTTAGCTGATATTAGGTTAAGCTTTTAGATCTCCATCAACGATGTGTATTTGAATGCAATTGGCTCTGGAATGACTATATTTAAATAACCTGATTTCTGCTGTAATTTTAACATACTTTTTAGGTTGGTGAATTATGTTTTAGGCAAATATGGGAGTTTTTACAATTGTTTTTGTGAGTTTGGCAAAAACATTAAAATCTACAGAAGTGGGTTCTGTGTAGCCATTTTGCATTCTCTTCTTTATTGTACACAAATATAAGCTTGGTAATGATAGCTTTAGGTCAGTTCATTAAATCTTGTCCATATATTCAGTGAGTTTTCTATAGTAAAGGGTATTTGAAGTATATACCAAGTACAAGAGCAATTTTGACACATTTGTTAATCTACCTAGGAGTGTGTTAGTATTATCTTCCACTATTACCACACTTGTAAAGCTATATTTTCCAATATTACTATGTAAATGATGTGTTACATTACAGATTGTAGTAATGCATATGATATAAATATTATATTCAGTTAAAACAGAAAATAATTAAAGAAAAATGACTTTCGCACTCTTTTTGATGGATTGAATGTGCTTCTTTTTTTTTTTATGACAAATAAAAAATAAAGATGTAAAACCCTAATGATAACTCTAGATATGATACATGTCTGTAAGCACCAATCACTGGAGATTATTAATAAAATATCAACAGATATATTGGTAGCTGTCAGTGTATTTAATAATGCATATATAAAAACCAACTAGGCTGATGGGTTTGAAAATATTGCATTCAGTGACTTGACATCCAAGCATAGTCCATACCTTGGGTGTTTACCCCACCATGATGTGTACCACATTAATTTACTACTATTGTGGATGCAGTGGTGTTCATTTCAGATACCACATGTAATATGCTTTTTTTTCTAGTGAAGTTCTTATCATATGCCCATTAAAGTCTTTCAAAACACAGGGTCACTGCAATAAATGAGTTTTAAGGTAATTATGTATTGGAAATGAGAGACTCTGACTATGCATGCACACACTACATATACAACTAAGCATACACAACCAACCCATAGTATGTATCTTCAAGAGTAGTATTTTTTATTTATTATTTGTTTTAAATATGATACATTGCATTTGTATACAACTTTGCATAACACTGATGCTTCCTGAGGTGTACATTAAATCAGGTTGCACTGTAGGAACAACACTTTCAATTATGTTGTCACATCATATCAGAACACAGAAGATCCTGATAGTCATGAAAACACCCAATTGGACACTTTTTGAAAAATATATTTTGTTGATATAGGTTGCATAGTACCAAAGAAGAGAGTACCGTGTCAAATTCGACGTGCACCGTCAAATATTTACGGAGTAAAAGCAGCTGTGGGTGTGATTGGTAGTAATATGTGACATTGATTATTTGTGCAAATACTATTATCCATTGACAATAAATAAATACACTTTTATTTGTTATACAGTTGTTATGCAGTATATACCAGAGGTTGAAACTAATGCGGGGTACCCCCAAAAATGGAACTGCAATTTTCAGCAAAAATGACGGTTGCTATTAAAAACATAAATTAAATCTCTTAAATGATACGTGACCCACCCCCACCCCCCCCCCCCCCCCCCCCCCATTTTCTTGCAGCTAGATTAGATGTGAGGTGCCACAACTTTCTATTGCTGTACTTCCTGGGTGTGTTGAAACGCTGCTTATATCAGTTTTATTAGTAAACGTTAACATTATCGGCAATAGGAATTGATTTGGTCTAATGGAACCTATAGCATATATTCACTATATTATCATTATTTTATATTGTATGCCATTTACTGTTATTTGACAGTCATAATTGCTTAATTAGGGTACACTCAGGCATGGGAGTTCATAATGACCTTGACCTTGGCATTAATTTACTGTGCACTGCTGAGAATAGAGTTTGAAGAAAAAGTCTGTGCTGACCAATTGGAGATTTTGGCCCATATTTTTTACTTAAAAATATTTTAAAGCTTATTTATCCAAGGTGATGGACATGTCGTATAACACTAATCTTATTTAGGATAATAAGTCTAGGCAAGATGAAATAAGCTATTAGTAATAATTTATTTTTAGTTAAAAAAATAATGTTAGCTGATATTAGGTTAAGCTTTTAGATCTCCATCAACGATGTGTATTTGAATGCAATTGGCTCTGGAATGACTATATTTAAAATAACCTGATTTCTGCTGTAATTTTAACATACTTTTTAGGTTGGTGAATTATGTTTTAGGCAAATATGGGAGTTTTTACAATTGTTTTTGTGAGTTTGGCAAAAACATTAAAATCTACAGAAGTGGGTTCTGTGTAGCCATTTTGCATTCTCTTCTTTATTTGTACACAAATATAAGCTTGGTAATGATAGCTTTAGGTCAGTTCATTAAATCTTGTCCATATATTCAGTGAGTTTTCTATAGTAAAGGGTATTTGAAGTATATACCAAGTACAAGAGCAATTTTGACACATTTGTTAATCTACCTAGGAGTGTGTTAGTATTATCTTCCACTATTACCACACTTGTAAAGCTATATTTTCCAATATTACTATGTAAATGATGTGTTACATTACAGATTGTAGTAATGCATATATTATAAATATTATATTCAGTTAAAACAGAAAATAATTAAAGAAAAATGACTTTCGCACTCTTTTGATGGATTGAATGTGCTTTTTTTTTTTTTATGACAAATAAAAAATAAAGATGTAAAACCCTAATGATAACTCTAGATATGATACATGTCTGTAAGCACCAATCACTGGAGATTATTAATAAAATATCAACAGATATATTGGTAGCTGTCAGTGTATTTTAATAATGCATATATAAAAAACCAACTAGGCTGATGGGTTTGAAAATATTGCATTCAGTGACTTGACATCCAAGCATAGTCCATACCTTGGGTGTTTTACCCCACCATGATGTGTACCACATTAATTTACTACTATTTGTGGATGCAGTGGTGTTCATTTCAGATACCACATGTAATATGCTTTTTTTTCTAGTGAAGTTCTTATCATATGCCCATTAAAGTCTTTCAAAACACAGGGTCACTGCAATAAATGAGTTTTAAGGTAATTATGTATTGGAAATGAGAGACTCTGACTATGCATGCACACACTACATATACAACTAAGCATACACAACCAACCCATAGTATGTATCTTCAAGAGTAGTATTTTTATTTATTATTTGTTTTAAATATGATACATTGCATTTGTATACAACTTTGCATAACACTGATGCTTCCTGAGGTGTACATTAAATCAGGTTGCACTGTAGGAACAACACTTTCAATTATGTTGTCACATCATATCAGAACACAGAAGATCCTGATAGTCATGAAAACACCCAATTGGACACTTTTTGAAAAATATATTTTGTTGATATAGGTTGCATAGTACCAAAGAAGAGAGTACCGTGTCAAAGTTCGACGTGCACCCGTCAAATATTTACGGAGTAAAAGCAGCTGTGGGTGTGATTGGTAGTAATATGTGACATTGATTATTTGTGCAAATACTATTATCCATTGACAATAAATAAATACACTTTTATTTGTTATACAGTTGTTATGCAGTATATACCAGAGGTTGAAACTAATGCGGGGTACCCCCAAAAATGGAACTGCAATTTTCAGCAAAAATGACGGTTGCTATTAAAAACATAAATTAAATCTCTTAAATGATACGTGACACCACACCCCCCCCCCCCCCCCCATTTTTCTTGCAGCTAGATTAGATGTGAGGTGCCACACTTTCTATTGCTGTACTTCCTGGGTGTGTTGAAACGCTGCTTTATATCAGTTTTATTAGTAAACGTTAACATTATCGGCAATAGGAATTGATTTGGTCTAATGGAACCTATAGCATATATTCACTATATTATCATTATTTTATATTGTATGCCATTTACTGTTATTTGACAGTCATAATTGCTTAATTAGGGTACACTCAGGCATGGGAGTTCATAATGACCTTGACCTTGGCATTAATTTACTGTGCACTGCTGAGAATAGAGTTTGAAGAAAAAGTCTGTGCTGACCAATTGGAGATTTTTGGCCCATATTTTTTACTTAAAAATATTTTAAAGCTTATTTATCCAAGGTGATGGACATGTCGTATAACACTAATCTTATTTAGGATAATAAGTCTAGGCAAGATGAAATAAGCTATTAGTAATAATTTATTTTTAGTTAAAAAATAATGTTAGCTGATATTAGGTTAAGCTTTTAGATCTCCATCAACGATGTGTATTTGAATGCAATTGGCTCTGGAATGACTATATTTAAATAACCTGATTTCTGCTGTAATTTTAACATACTTTTTAGGTTGGTGAATTATGTTTTAGGCAAATATGGGAGTTTTTACAATTGTTTTTGTGAGTTTGGCAAAAACATTAAAATCTACAGAAGTGGGTTCTGTGTAGCCATTTTGCATTCTCTTCTTTATTTGTACACAAAAATATAAGCTTGGTAATGATAGCTTTAGGTCAGTTCATTAAATCTTGTCCATATATTCAGTGAGTTTTCTATAGTAAAGGGTATTTGAAGTATATACCAAGTACAAGAGCAATTTTGACACATTTGTTAATCTACCTAGGAGTGTGTTAGTATTATCTTCCACTATTACCACACTTGTAAAGCTATATTTTCCAATATTACTATGTAAATGATGTGTTACATTACAGATTGTAGTAATGCATATGATATAAATATTATATTCAGTTAAAACAGAAAATAATTAAAGAAAAAATGACTTTCGCACTCTTTTGATGGATTGAATGTGCTCTTCTTCTTTTTTTTTATGACAAATAAAAAAAGAAAGATGTAAAACCCTAATGATAACTCTAGATATGATACATGTCTGTAAGCACCAATCACTGGAGATTATTAATAAAATATCAACAGATATATTGGTAGCTGTCAGTGTATTTAATAATGCATATATAAAAACCAACTAGGCTGATGGGTTTGAAAATATTGCATTCAGTGACTTGACATCCAAGCATAGTCCATACCTTGGGTGTTTACCCCACCATGATGTGTACCACATTAATTTACTACTATTTGTGGATGCAGTGGTGTTCATTTCAGATACCACATGTAATATGCTTTTTTTCTAGTGAAGATCTTATCATATGCCCATTAAAGTCTTTCAAAACACAGGGTCACTGCAATAAATGAGTTTTAAGGTAATTATGTATTGGAAATGAGAGACTCTGACTATGCATGCACACACTACATATACAACTAAGCATACACAACCAACCCATAGTATGTATCTTCAAGAGTAGTATTTTTTATTTATTATTTGTTTTAAATATGATACATTGCATTTGTATACAACTTTGCATAACACTGATGCTTCCTGAGGGTGTACATTAAATCAGGTTGCACTGTAGGAACAACACTTTCAATTATGTTGTCACATCATATCAGAACACAGAAGATCCTGATAGTCATGAAAACACCCAAGTTTTGGACACTTTTTGAAAAAAATATATTTTGTTGATATAGTACCATAGTACCAAAGAAGAGAGTACCGTGTCAAAAGTTCGACGTGCACCGTCAAATATTTACGGAGTAAAAGCAGCTGTGGGTGTGATTGGTAGTAATATGTGACATTGATTATTTGTGCAAATACTATTATCCATTGACAATAAATAAATACACTTTTATTTGTTATACAGTTGTTATGCAGTATATACCAGAGGTTGAAACTAATGCGGGGTACCCCCAAAAATGGAACTGCAATTTTCAGCAAAAATGACGGTTGCTATTAAAAACATAAATTAAATCTCTTAAATGATACGTGACCCAACCCCCCCCCCCCCCCCCCCCCCCCCATTTTCTTGCAGCTAGATTAGATGTGAGGTGCCACACTTTCTATTGCTGTACTTCCTGGGTGTGTTGAAACGCTGCTTATATCAGTTTTATTAGTAAACGTTAACATTATCGGCAATAGGAATTGATTTGGTCTAATGGAACCTATAGCATATATTCACTATATTATCATTATTTTATATTGTATGCCATTTACTGTTATTTGACAGTCATAATTGCTTAATTAGGGTACACTCAGGCATGGGGAGTTCATAATGACCTTGACCTTGGCATTAATTTACTGTGCACTGCTGAGAATAGAGTTTGAAGAAAAAGTCTGTGCTGACCAATTGGAGATTTTGGCCCATATTTTTTACTTAAAAATATTTTAAAGCTTATTTATCCAAGGTGATGGACATGTCATATAACACTAATCTTATTTAGGATAATAAGTCTAGGCAAGATGAAATAAGCTATTAGTAATAATTTATTTTTAGTTAAAAAAATAATGTTAGCTGATATTAGGTTAAGCTTTTAGATCTCCATCAACGATGTGTATTTGAATGCAATTGGCTCTGGAATGACTATATTTAAATAACCTGATTTCTGCTGTAATTTTAACATACTTTTTAGGTTGGTGAATTATGTTTTAGGCAAATATGGGAGTTTTTACAATTGTTTTTGTGAGTTTGGCAAAAACATTAAAATCTACAGAAGTGGGTTCTGTGTAGCCATTTTGCATTCTCTTCTTTATTTGTACACAAATATAAGCTTGGTAATGATAGCTTTAGGTCAGTTCATTAAATCTTGTCCATATATTCAGTGAGTTTTCTATAGTAAAGGGTATTTGAAGTATATACCAAGTACAAGAGCAATTTTGACACATTTGTTAATCTACCTAGGAGTGTGTTAGTATTATCTTCCACTATTACCAACACTTGTAAAGCTATATTTTCCAATATTACTATGTAAATGATGTGTTACATTACAGATTGTAGTAATGCATATATTATAAATATTATATTCAGTTAAAACAGAAAATAATTAAAGAAAAATGACTTTCGCACTCTTTTGATGGATTGAATGTGCTTCTTCTTTTTTTTTTATGACAAATAAAAAAAAGAAAGATGTAAAACCCTAATGATAACTCTAGATATGATACATGTCTGTAAGCACCAATCACTGGAGATTATTAATAAAATATCAACAGATATATTGGTAGCTGTCAGTGTATTTAATAATGCATATATAAAAAACCAACTAGGCTGATGGGTTTGAAAATATTGCATTCAGTGACTTGACATCCAAGCATAGTCCATACCTTGGGTGTTTACCCCCACCATGATGTGTACCACATTAATTTACTACTATTTGTGGATGCAGTGGTGTTCATTTCAGATACCACATGTAATATGCTTTTTTTTCTAGTGAAGATCTTATCATATGCCCATTAAAGTCTTTCAAAACACAGGGTCACTGCAATAAAATGAGTTTTAAGGTAATTATGTATTGGAAATGAGAGACTCTGACTATGCATGCACACACTACATATACAACTAAGCATACACAACCAACCCATAGTATGTATCTTCAAGAGTAGTATTTTTTATTTATTATTTGTTTTAAATATGATACATTGCATTTGTATACAACTTTGCATAACACTGATGCTTCCTGAGGTGTACATTAAATCAGGTTGCACTGTAGGAACAACACTTTCAATTATGTTGTCACATCATATCAGAACACAGAAGATCCTGATAGTCATGAAAACACCCAAGTGGACACTTTTTGAAAAATATATTTTGTTGATATAGGTTGCATAGTACCAAAGAAGAGAGTACCGTGTCAAATTCGACGTGCACCGTCAAATATTTACGGAGTAAAAGCAGCTGTGGGTGTGATTGGTAGTAATATGTGACATTGATTATTTGTGCAAATACTATTATCCATTGACAATAAATAAATACACTTTTATTTGTTATACAGTTGTTATGCAGTATATACCAGAGGTTGAAACTAATGCGGGGTACCCCCAAAAATGGAACTGCAATTTTCAGCAAAAATGACGGTTGCTATTAAAAACATAAATTAAATCTCTTAAATGATACGTGACCCCCCCCCCACCCCCCCCATTTTCTTGCAGCTAGATTAGATGTGAGGTGCCACACTTTCTATTGCTGTACTTCCTGGGTGTGTTGAAACGCTGCTTATATCAGTTTATTAGTAAACGTTAACATTATCGGCAATAGGAATTGATTTGGTCTAATGGAACCTATAGCATATATTCACTATATTATCATTATTTTATATTGTATGCCATTTACTGTTATTTGACAGTCATAATTGCTTAATTTAGGGTACACTCAGGCATGGGAAGTTCATAATGATGACCTTGACCTTGGCATTAATTTACTGTGCACTGCTGAGAATAGAGTTTGAAGAAAAAGTCTGTGCTGACCAATTGGAGATTTTGGCCCATATTTTTTACTTAAAAATATTTTAAAGCTTATTTATCCAAGGTGATGGACCTGTCCCCCCCGTAATAACACTACTCTTATTTAGGATAATAAGTCTGAGGCAAGATGAAATAAGCTATTAAGTAATAAAATTTTTTTATTTGTTTTTTTTTAGTTAAAAAATAATGTTAGCTGATAATAGGTTTAAGCTTTTTTTTTTTTAGATCTCCGCCAACGATGTGTAATTTTGAATGCAATTGGCTCTGGAAATGACTATATTTAAATAAACTGATTTCTGCTGTAATTGTAACATACTTTTTAGGTTGGTTAATTATGTTTTTAGGCAAATATTGGGAGTTTTTTTACAATTGTGTTTGTGAGTTTTGGCAAAAAAATAAAATTCTACCAGAAGTCTGTGTAGCCATTTTGCATTCTCTTCTTTATTTGTACACAAATATAAGCTTGGTAATGAT
>NW_024532619.1:0-16297 GCF_016097555.1 Gigantopelta aegis
TGTATGTTGTTAGTGCCAACAAGAACCCGTTCTATGGGCAATCTTCACTTGAAGTTGGGCAGTTTAACATGGGTTTCAATGGCAGATGACATCTGTGTAGTGAGACCATAATGTAAAAACATGAAATTACTGTTTATCCCAAAATATATAAGTTTAGCAAGCCAAAATGAAATGTACTAGTGTAGCATCCTTATAAAAGGTAATTACATCGATGTGGATTTTAGCCAAGCGTATGGGGGCCCAATTTGGGTAAATATAGCAAACATGTCAATTTTATTTTATTTTATTATTTTTTTTTTTTTTTTATTTTTTAGGGGGGTGTGTGTCAAAATGTACATTCTAGTGTTCTTACATGTAATAAATAAATTGATATGAGTGTCTAACACTGAGTTTCTCATTGTAAAAGGTCAAAATTCAAGGTCACAAGGTCAATATCCAAATTCACCCTAATTTCTGTGATTTTGTGCATAATGAATTTTTTCGAATGTACAGTCATAGTGACAAACAGTTTTGATGGTATTGTGAATATATAACATAGTATTCTACTATGAAAGTAGAATTTGTATCTGCCATTAATAATATGTGGATCTTCATGCTGAAATATACAGAAAAAAAAACAGGATTTCAACACTTCATTATGAAACAATTGTTGCCCATAGCAACAATTGATGGAAACTAATATTTTTAATGAACTAACTAGATAATTAGCTTCTTTGTATGTTCCCCATATCAGAACTACCAGCAAGGTCATACATTACCATATAGTGGCTGCTTGTTTGATGGCCATCTATTGTGTGGATGACCAAGGAGTAACAATGTGATATGAAGTTTTATTGGATGGTATGGTGCATCTATCTTTTGGTGTATTGGTTAGAGTTCATAAGTTACACGGCTCTAGTATAGCTTTTCATGGTGTAAATGACCCAAATTATCAAATTGACTTGAAACCAAGTTTGACCAAATCGGTCACTAGACTTTAAGGTCTCACTACACAGATGACTTCCGGGTGAGAGTTCATTCATCACGGTCCACTATAGTTCCTAATTGTGGCACATGTCAATTTTATGGTTCACATATTCACTTCTAGGAAATGGTGAAGAATCAAAAACAATATGTATGTTTTAATGGTAAGCCTTCTGGCTGTATTTTGCCCATGTTATTTTGTAATATTGTGCATCGACCTTTTGGGACATGGGTATATAGTGCAAGTGACAGCCGGAGTGAATCGGTTTATGAACCACCTGTTCGGACCGGTACTACAGCCGGATGCGGTCATATAGCAAAACACTGAGACGGAAATGTTCACAATTTTGGAATGAATATAAATGCTTATATAATGTATGTTCGCAATGGTGTATGTTGTTAGTGCCAACAAGAACCCGTTCTATGGGCAATCTTCACTTGAAGTTGGGCAGTTTAACATGGGTTTCAATGGCAGATGACATCTGTGTAGTGAGACCATAATGTAAAACATGAAATTACTGTTTATCCCAAAATATATAAGTTTAGCAAGCCAAAATGAAAATGTACTAGTGTAGCATCCTTATAAAAGGTAATTACATCGATGTGGATTTTAGCCAAGCGTATGGGGGCCCAATTTGGGTAAATATAGCAAACATGTCAATTTTATTTATTTTTATTATTATTTTTTATTTTTTTTTTTATTTTTTAGGGGGGTGTGTGTCAAAATGTACATTCTAGTGTTCTTACATGTAATAAATAAATTGATATGAGTGTCTAACACTGAGTTTCTCATTGTAAAAGGTCAAAATTCAAGGTCACAAGGTCAATATCCAAATTCACCCTAATTTCTGTGATTTTGTGCATAATGAATTTTTTCGAATGTACAGTCATAGTGACAAACAGTTTTGATGGTATTGTGAATATATAACATAGTATTCTACTATGAAAGTAGAATTTGTATCTGCCATTAATAATATGTGGATCTTCATGCTGAAATATACAGGAAAAAACAGGATTTCAACACTTCATTATGAAACAATTGTTGCCCATAGCAACAATTGATGGAAACTAATATTTTTAATGAACTAACTAGATAATTAGCTTCTTTGTATGTTCCCCATATCAGAACTACCAGCAAGGTCATACATTACCATATAGTGGCTGCTTGTTTGATGGCCATCTATTGTGTGGATGACCAAGGAGTAACAATGTGATATGAAGTTTTATTGGATGGTATGGTGCATCTATCTTTTGGTGTATTGGTTAGAGTTCATAAGTTACACGGCTCTAGTATAGCTTTTCATGGTGTAAATGACCCAAATTATCAAATTAACTTGAAACCAAGTTTGACCAAATCGGTCACTAGACTTTAAGGTCTCACTACACAGATGACTTCCGGGTGAGAGTTCATTCATCACGGTCCACTATAGTTCCTAATTGTGGCACATGTTTATGGTTTCACATATTCACTTCTAGGAAATGGTGAAGAATTAAAACAATATGTATGTTTAATGGTAAGCCTTCTGGCTGTATTTTGCCCATGTTATTTTGTAATATTGTGCATCGACCTTTTGGGGACATGGGTATATAGTGCAAGTGACAGCCGGAGTGAATCGGTTTATGAACCACCTGTTCGGACCGGTACTACAGCCGGATGCGGTCATATAGCAAAACACTGAGACGGAAATGTTCACAATTTTGGAATGAATATAAATGCTTATATAATGTATGTTCGCAATGGTGTATGTTGTTAGTGCCAACAAGAACCCGTTCTATGGGCAATCTTCACTTGAAGTTGGGCAGTTTAACATGGGTTTCAATGGCAGATGACATCTGTGTAGTGAGACCATAATGTAAAACATGAAATTACTGTTTATCCCAAAATATATAAGTTTAGCAAGCCAAAATGAAAATGTACTAGTGTAGCATCCTTATAAAAGGTAATTACATCGATGTGGATTTTAGCCAAGCGTATGGGGGCCCAATTTGGGTAAATATAGCAAACATGTCAATTTTATTTTATTTTTATTCTTATTTTTTTTTTATTTTTTTTATTTTTTAGGGGGGGTGTGTGTCAAAATGTACATTCTAGTGTTCTTACATGTAATAAAATAAATTGATATTGAGTGTCTAACACTGAGTTTCTCATTGTAAAAGGTCAAAATTCAAGGTCACAAGGTCAATATCCAAATTCACCCTAATTTCTGTGATTTTGTGCATAATGAATTTTTTCGAATGTACAGTCATAGTGACAAACAGTTTTGATGGTATTGTGAATATATAACATAGTATTCTACTATGAAAGTAGAATTTGTATCTGCCATTAATAATATGTGGATCTTCATGCTGAAATATACAGGAAAAAACAGGATTTCAACACTTCATTATGAAACAATTGTTGCCCATAGCAACAATTGATGGAAACTAATATTTTTAATGAACTAACTAGATAATTAGCTTCTTTGTATGTTCCCCATATCAGAACTACCAGCAAGGTCATACATTACCATATAGTGGCTGCTTGTTTGATGGCCATCTATTGTGTGGATGACCAAGGAGTAACAATGTGATATGAAGTTTTATTGGATGGTATGGTGCATCTATCTTTTGGTGTATTGGTTAGAGTTCATAAGTTACACGGCTCTAGTATAGCTTTTCATGGGTGTAAATGACCCAAATTATCAAATTAACTTGAAAACCAAGTTTGACCAAAATCGGTCACTAGACTTTAAGGTCTCACTACACAGATGACTTCCGGGTGAGAGTTCATTCATCACGGTCCACTATAGTTTCCTAATTGTGGCACATGTTATGGTTCACATATTCACTTCTAGGAAATGGTGAAGAATTAAAACAATATGTATGTTTAATGGTAAGCCTTCTGGCTGTATTTTGCCCATGTTATTTTGTAATATTGTGCATCGACCTTTGGGGACATGGGTATATAGTGCAAGTGACAGCCGGAGTGAATCGGTTTATGAACCACCACCTGTTCGGACCGGTACTACAGCCGGATGCGGTCATATAGCAAAACACTGAGACGGAAATGTTCACAATTTTGGAATGAATATAAATGCTTATATAATGTATGTTCGCAATGGTGTATGTTGTTAGTGCCAACAAGAACCCGTTCTATGGGCAATCTTCACTTGAAGTTGGGCAGTTTAACATGGGTTTCAATGGCATAGATTGACATCTGTGTAGTGAGACCATAATGTAAAACATGAAATTACTGTTTATCCCAAAATATATAAGTTTAGCAAGCCAAAATGAAAATGTACTAGTGTAGCATCCTTATAAAAGGTAATTACATCGATGTGGATTTTAGCCAAGCGTATGGGGGCCCAATTTGGGTAAATATAGCAAACATGTCAATTTTATTTATTTTTATTATTTTTTTTTTTTTTTTTTTATTTTTTAGGGGGGTGTGTGTCAAAATGTACATTCTAGTGTTCTTACATGTAATAAATAAATTGATATGAGTGTCTAACACTGAGTTTCTCATTGTAAAAGGTCAAAATTCAAGGTCACAAGGTCAATATCCAAATTCACCCTAATTTCTGTGATTTTGTGCATAATGAATTTTTTCGAATGTACAGTCATAGTGACAAACAGTTTTGATGGTATTGTGAATATATAACATAGTATTCTACTATGAAAGTAGAATTTGTATCTGCCATTAATAATATGTGGATCTTCATGCTGAAATATACAGGAAAAAACAGGATTTCAACACTTCATTATGAAACAATTGTTGCCCATAGCAACAATTGATGGAAACTAATATTTTTAATGAACTAACTAGATAATTAGCTTCTTTGTATGTTCCCCATATCAGAACTACCAGCAAGGTCATACATTACCATATAGTGGCTGCTTGTTTGATGGCCATCTATTGTGTGGATGACCAAGGAGTAACAATGTGATATGAAGTTTTATTGGATGGTATGGTGCATCTATCTTTTGGTGTATTGGTTAGAGTTCATAAGTTACACGGCTCTAGTATAGCTTTTCATGGTGTAAATGACCCAAATTATCAAATTAACTTGAAACCAAGTTTGACCAAATCGGTCACTAGACTTTAAGGTCTCACTACACAGATGACTTCCGGGTGAGAGTTCATTCATCACGGTCCACTATAGTTCCTAATTGTGGCACATGTTATGGTCACATATTCACTTCTAGGAAATGGTGAAGAATTAAAACAATATGTATGTTTAATGGTAAGCCTTCTGGCTGTATTTTGCCCATGTTATTTTGTAATATTGTGCATCGACCTTTTGGGACATGGGTATATAGTGCAAGTGACAGCCGGAGTGAATCGGTTTATGAACCACCTGTTCGGACCGGTACTACAGCCGGATGCGGTCATATAGCAAAACACTGAGACGGAAATGTTCACAATTTTGGAATGAAATAAATGCTTATATAATGTATGTTCGCAATGGTGTATGTTGTTAGTGCCAACAAGAACCCGTTCTATGGGCAATCTTCACTTGAAGTTGGGCAGTTTAACATGGGTTTCAATGGCAGATGACATCTGTGTAGTGAGACCATAATGTAAAACATGAAATTACTGTTTATCCCAAAATATATAAGTTTAGCAAGCCAAAATGAAAATGTACTAGTGTAGCATCCTTATAAAAGGTAATTACATCGATGTGGATTTTAGCCAAGCGTATGGGGGCCCAATTTGGGTAAATATAGCAAACATGTCAATTTTATTTATTTTTATTATTTTTTTATTTTTTTTTATTTTTTAGGGGGGTGTGTGTCAAAATGTACATTCTAGTGTTCTTACATGTAATAAATAAATTGATATGAGTGTCTAACACTGAGTTTCTCATTGTAAAAGGTCAAAATTCAAGGTCACAAGGTCAATATCCAAATTCACCCTAATTTCTGTGATTTTGTGCATAATGAAATTTTTTTCGAATGTACAGTCATAGTGACAAACAGTTTTGATGGTATTGTGAATATATAACATAGTATTCTACTATGAAAGTAGAATTTGTATCTGCCATTAATAATATGTGGATCTTCATGCTGAAATATACAGAAAAAAACAGGATTTCAACACTTCATTATGAAACAATTGTTGCCCATAGCAACAATTGATGGAAACTAATATTTTTAATGAACTAACTAGATAATTAGCTTCTTTGTATGTTCCCCATATCAGAACTACCAGCAAGGTCATACATTACCATATAGTGGCTGCTTGTTTGATGGCCATCTATTGTGTGGATGACCAAGGAGTAACAATGTGATATGAAGTTTTATTGGATGGTATGGTGCATCTATCTTTTGGTGTATTGGTTAGAGTTCATAAGTTACACGGCTCTAGTATAGCTTTTCATGGTGTAAATGACCCAAAATTATCAAATTAACTTGAAACCAAGTTTGACCAAATCGGTCACTAGACTTTAAGGTCTCACTACACAGATGACTTCCGGGTGAGAGTTCATTCATCACGGTCCACTATAGTTCCTAATTGTGGCACATGTTATGGTTCACATATTCACTTCTAGGAAATGGTGAAGAATTAAAACAATATGTATGTTTAATGGTAAGCCTTCTGGCTGTATTTTGCCCATGTTATTTTGTAATATTGTGCATCGACCTTTTGGGACATGGGTATATAGTGCAAGTGACAGCCGGAGTGAATCGGTGATTATGAACCACCTGTTCGGACACGGTACTACAGCCGGATGCGGTCATATAGCAAAACACTGAGACGGAAAATGTTCACAATTTTGGAATGAATATAAATGCTTATATAATGTATGTTCGCAATGGTGTATGTTGTTAGTGCCAACAAGAACCCGTTCTATGGGCAATCTTCACTTGAAGTTGGGCAGTTTAACATGGGTTTCAATGGCAGATGACATCTGTGTAGTGAGACCATAATGTAAAACATGAAATTACTGTTTATCCCAAAATATATAAGTTTAGCAAGCCAAAATGAAAATGTACTAGTGTAGCATCCTTATAAAAGGTAATTACATCGATGTGGATTTTAGCCAAGCGTATGGGGGCCCAATTTGGGTAAATATAGCAAACATGTCAATTTTATTTATTTTTATTATTTTTTTATTTTTTTTTATTTTTATTTTTTATGGGTGTGTGTCAAAATGTATATTCTAGTGTTCTTACATGTAATAAATAAATTGATATGAGTGTCTAACACTGAGTTTCTCATTGTAAAAGGTCAAAATTCAAGGTCACAAGGTCAATATCCAAATTCACCCTAATTTCTGTGATTTTGTGCATAATGAATTTTTTTTCGAATGTACAGTCATAGTGACAAACAGTTTTGATGGTATTGTGAATATATAACATAGTATTCTACTATGAAAGTAGAATTTGTATCTGCCATTAATAATATGTGGATCTTCATGCTGAAATATACAGGAAAAAACAGGATTTCAACACTTCATTATGAAACAATTGTTGCCCATAGCAACAATTGATGGAAACTAATATTTTTAATGAACTAACTAGATAATTAGCTTCTTTGTATGTTCCCCATATCAGAACTACCAGCAAGGTCATACATTACCATATAGTGGCTGCTTGTTTGATGGCCATCTATTGTGTGGATGACCAAGGAGTAACAATGTGATATGAAGTTTTATTGGATGGTATGGTGCATCTATCTTTTGGTGTATTGGTTAGAGTTCATAAGTTACACGGCTCTAGTATAGCTTTTCATGGTGTAAATGACCCAAATTATCAAATTAACTTGAAAACCAAGTTTGACCAAATCGGTCACTAGACTTTAAGGTCTCACTACACAGATGACTTCCGGGTGAGAGTTCATTCATCACGGTCCACTATAGTTCCTAATTGTGGCACATGTTATGGTTCACATATTCACTTCTAGGAAATGGTGAAGAATTAAAACATATGTATGTTTAATGGTAAGCCTTTTTGGCTGTATTTTGCCCATGTTATTTTGTAATATTGTGCATCGATTTTTTGGGACATGGGTATGTTAGTGCAAGTGACAGCCGGAGTGAATCTTTATGAACCACCTGTTTCGGATATGGTACTACACGGATGCGGTCATATAGCAAAAAACTGAGACGGAAATGGTCAATTTTGGAATGAATATAAATGCTTATATAATGTATGTTCGCAATGGTGTATGTTGTTAGTGCCAACAAGAACCCGTTCTATGGGCAAACAGTTTTGAAGTTGGGCAGTTTAACATGGGTTTCTAATGGCAGAATGGACATCTGTGCCATTGACAACCATGGATCTTAATGCTGACCATTACTGTTTAATCCCAAAATATATCAACACATTTTAGAAACCATTGCCAAAATGAAATGTACTAGTGGAACCTTATAAAAGGTAATTCATCTATGTGGATTTAGCCTCTTTGTATGGGGGCCTCTATTTGGGTAAATATAGCAAAAGGTCACTGGTTACAATATTTTAACTATTTTTTTGTTTTTTATTTTTAGGGGGGTGTGTGTAAAAATGTGACATTGTAGTGTTCTTAACCATGTCCTGATAAATGATATGAGTGTCTACCATACATGAGTTCTCATTGTAAAAGGTCAAAATTCAAGTTCGACAAGGGCTCAATATCCAAATTCACCCTAATTTCTGTGATTTTGTGCAAATGAACGGCTCGAATAGTAAGTCATAGTGACAAACGTTTTGGTTTGTTGACTATGTAACATAGTATTAACTATGACGTGAATTTTGTAATAACAAAATATGAATAGCTTGATGCCGAATAAGGAAATGAATATAACCAAATACAGCAAGCACAATGGATGACCCATACCATAAGCCAATAAAACTTCATAACAATATTGTAATATCAACTTGGTCATTTCCACACAATATGAGGGCCCATCAAACAAACAGCCACTATATGTAATAATTATGACCTTGCTGATATTCTGTTATGGGGTAACATCCAAAAAGAAGCTAATTATCTAGTTAGTTCATTAAAAATATTAGTTTCATATTCAATTGTTGCTATGAATTAACAATTGTTTCATAATGAAGTGTTGAAATCTGTTTTTTTTTCCATGTATATTTCATGCATGAATATCCACAATTATTAATGGTTCAGATACAAATTCTACTTTCATAGTAGAATACTTGGGGGGGTTGTTATATATTCACAATACCATCAAAACTGTTTGTCACTATGACTGTACATTCAAAAAAGTCATTATGCACAAAATCACAGGTTTAGGGTAATTTGGATATTGACCTTGTGACCTTGAATTTTGACCTATTTACAATGCAGAAACTCAGTGTTAGACACTCATATCAATTTATTTATACATGTAAGAACACTAGAATGTACATTTTGACACACACCCCCCTTAAAAATAAAAAAAATATAAAAAATAATAAAAATAAATAAAATTGACATGTTTGCTAAAATATTTACCCAAATTGGGCCCCCATACGCTTGGCTAAAATCCACATCGATGTAATTACCTTTTATAAGGATGCTACACTAGTACATTTTCATTTTGGCTTGCTAAACTTATATATTTTGGGATAAACAGTAATTTCATGTTTTAGTATTATGTTCGGTCTACACAGATTGTATCAGTGCGATATTAATGATAATACTCAAACCCATGGACTAAACATACAACATGGGTTTTACCATTCACTCACTGAAGTGTCATGCCATAAAACGGGTCCTTGTTGGCACTCAAAACATGCCCATACAACCATTCTTGCGAAAACATGTGACGGTTGACATTTTGTATATAAGCATGTATTATTCATTCCAAAATTGTGAAACCATTTCCGTCTCAGTGTTATTATATTGACCGCCCATCCTCTGCTGTGCTGTACCGGTCCCGAACATACACACGCTTCATAAACCGATTCACTCCGGCAAATTCTAAACTTGTACTATATACCCATGTCCCAAAAGTGGTCGAATGCACAATATTACAAAATAACATGGGCAAAATACAGCCAGAAGGCTTACCATTAAACATACATATTGTTTTAATTAATTCACCATTTCCTAGAAGTGAATATGTGCACCATAACATGTGCCACAATTAGGAACTATAGTGGACCGATGATGTAATGAAACTCTCACCCGGATAAAAAGTCATCCTGTGTAGTGAGACCTTAAAGTCTAGTGACCGATTTGGTCAAACTTGGTTTCAAGTTAATTTGATAATTTTGGGTCATTTACACCATAAAAGCTATACTAGAGCCGTGTAACTTATGAACTCTAACCAATACACCAAAAGATAGATGCACCCATACCATCCAATAAAACTTCATATCACATTGTTACTCCTTGGGTCATCCACACAATAGATGGCCATCAAACAAGCAGCCACTATATGGTAATGTATGACCTTGCTGGTAGTTCTGATATGGGGAACATACAAAGAAGCTAATTATCTAGTTAGTTCATTAAAAATATTAGTTTCCATCAATTGTTGCTATGGGCAACAATTGTTTCATAATGAAGTGTGTTGAAATCCTGTTTTTTTCTGTATATTTCAGCATGAAGATCCACATATTATTAATGGCAGATACAAATTCTACTTTCATAGTAAATACTATGTTATATATTCACAAATACCATCCCAAACTGTTTGTCACTATGACTGTACATTCGAAAAAATTCATTATGCACAAAATCACAGAAATTAGGGTGAATTTGGATATTGACCTTGTGACCTTGAATTTTGACCTTTTACAATGAGAAAACTCAGTGTTAGACACTCATATCAATTTATATTATTACATGTAAGAACACTAGAATATACATTTTGACACACACCCCCTAAAAAATAAAAAAAAATGAAAAAAATAATAAAAATAAATAAAATTGACATGTTTGCTATATTTACCCAAATTGGGCCCCCATACGCTTGGCTAAAATCCACATCGATGTAATTACCTTTTATAAGGATGCTACACTAGTACATTTTCATTTTGGCTTGCTAAACTTATATATTTTGGGATAAACAGTAGATTTCATGTTTTACATATTATGGTCTCACTACACAGATGTCATCTGCCATTGAAACCCATGTTAAACTGCCCAACTTCAAGTGAAGATTGCCCATAGAACGGGTTCTTGTTGGCACTAACAACATACACCATTGCGAACATACATTTATCCATAAGCATTTATATTCATTCCAAAATTGTGAACATTTCCGTCTCAGTGTTTTTGCTATATGACCGCATCCGGCCTGTAGTACCGTCCGAACAGGTGGTTCATAAACCGATTCACTCCGGCTGTCACTTGCACTATATACCCATGTCCCAAAAGGTCGATGCACAATATTACAAAATAACATGGGCAAAATACAGCCAGAAGGCTTACCATTAAACATACATATGTGTTTTAATTCTTCACCATTTCCTAGAAGTGAATATGTGTGAACCATAACATGTGCCACAATTAGGAACTATAGTGGACCGTGATGAATGAACTCTCACCCGGAAGTCATCTGTGTAGTGAGACCTTAAAGTCTAGTGACCGATTTGGTCAAACTTGGTTTGAAGTCAATTTGATAATTTGGGTCATTTACACCATGAAAAGCTATACTAGAGCCGTGTAACTTATGAACTCTAACCAATACACCAAAAGATAGATGCACCATACCATCCAATAAAACTTCATATCACATTGTTACTCCTTGGTCATCCACACAATAGATGGCCATCAAACAAGCAGCCACTATATGGTAATGTATGACCTTGCTGGTAGTTCTGATATGGGGAACATACAAAGAAGCTAATTATCTAGTTAGTTCATTAAAATATTAGTTTCCATCAATTGTTGCTATGGGCAACAATTGTTTCATAATGAAGTGTTGAAATCCTGTTTTTTCCTGTATATTTCAGCATGAAGATCCACATATTATTAATGGCAGATACAAATTCTACTTTCATAGTAGAATACTATGTTATATATTCACAATACCATCAAAACTGTTTGTCACTATGACTGTACATTCGAAAAAATTCATTATGCACAAAATCACAGAAATTAGGGTGAATTTGGATATTGACCTTGTGACCTTGAATTTTGACCTTTTACAATGAGAAACTCAGTGTTAGACACTCATATCAATTTATTTATTACATGTAAGAACACTAGAATGTACATTTTGACACACACCCCCCTAAAAAATAAAAAATAAAAAAATAATAAAAATAAATAAAATTGACATGTTTGCTATATTTACCCAAATTGGGCCCCCATACGCTTGGCTAAATCCACATCGATGTAATTACCTTTTATAAGGATGCTACACTAGTACATTTTCATTTTGGCTTGCTAAACTTATATATTTTGGGATAAACAGTAATTTCATGTTTTACATTATGGTCTCACTACACAGATGTCATCTGCCATTGAAACCCATGTTAAACTGCCCAACTTCAAGTGAAGATTGCCCATAGAACGGGTTCTTGTTGGCACTAACAAACATACACCATTGCGAACATACATTATATAAGCATTTATATTCATTCCAAAATTGTGAACATTTCCGTCTCAGTGTTTTGCTATATGACCGCATCCGGCTGTAGTACCGGTCCGAACAGGTGGTTCATAAACCGATTCACTCCGGCTGTCACTTGCACTATATACCCATGTCCCACAATACCCAAAAAGGTCGATGCAAATATTACAAAATAACATGGGCAAAATACAGCCAGAAGGCTTACCATTAAACATACATATTGTTTTAATTCTTCACCATTTCCTAGAAGTGAATATGTGAACCATAACATGTGCCACATTAGGAACTATAGTGGACCGTGATGAATGAACTCTCACCCGGAAGTCATCTGTGTAGTGAGACCTTAAAGTCTAGTGACCGATTTGGTCAAACTTGGTTTGAAGTTAATTTGATAATTTGGGTCATTTACACCATGAAAAGCTATACTAGAGCCGTGTAACTTATGAACTCTAACCAATACACCAAAAGATAGATGCACCATACCATCCAATAAAACTTCATATCACATTGTTACTCCTTGGTCATCCACACAATAGATGGCCATCAAACAAGCAGCCACTATATGGTAATGTATGACCTTGCTGGTAGTTCTGATATGGGGAACATACAAAGAAGCTAATTATCTAGTTAGTTCATTAAAAATATTAGTTTCCATCAATTGTTGCTATGGGCAACAATTGTTTCATAATGAAGTGTTGAAATCCTGTTTTTTCCTGTATATTTCAGCATGAAGATCCACATATTATTAATGGCAGATACAAATTCTACTTTCATAGTAGAATACTATGTTATATATTCACAATACCATCAAAACTGTTTGTCACTATGACTGTACATTCGAAAAAAATTCATTATGCACAAAATCACAGAAATTAGGGTGAATTTGGATATTGACCTTGTGACCTTGAATTTTGACCTTTTACAATGAGAAACTCAGTGTTAGACACTCATATCAATTTATTTATTACATGTAAGAACACTAGAATGTACATTTTGACACACACCCCCCTAAAAAATAAAAAAAAAAAAAAATAATAAAAATAAATAAAATTGACATGTTTGCTATATTTACCCAAATTGGGCCCCCATACGCTTGGCTAAAATCCACATCGATGTAATTACCTTTTATAAGGATGCTACACTAGTACATTTTCATTTTGGCTTGCTAAACTTATATATTTTGGGATAAACAGTAATTTCATGTTTTACATTATGGTCTCACTACACAGATGTCATCTGCCATTGAAACCCATGTTAAACTGCCCAACTTCAAGTGAAGATTGCCCATAGAACGGGTTCTTGTTGGCACTAACAACATACACCATTGCGAACATACATTATATAAGCATTTATATTCATTCCAAAAATTGTGAACATTTCCGTCTCAGTGTTTTTGCTATATGACCGCATCCGGCTGTAGTACCGGTCCGAACAGGTGGTTCATAAACCGATTCACTCCGGCTGTCACTTGCACTATATACCCATGTCCCAAAAGGTCGATGCACAATATTACAAAATAACATGGGCAAAATACAGCCAGAAGGCTTACCATTAAACATACATATTGTTTTAATTCTTCACCATTTCCTAGAAGTGAATATGTGAACCATAACATGTGCCACAATTAGGAACTATAGTGGACCGTGATGAAATGAACTCTCACCCGGAAGTCATCTGTGTAGTGAGACCTTAAAGTCTAGTGACCGATTTGGTCAAACTTGGTTTCAAGTCAATTTGATAATTTGGGTCATTTACACCATGAAAAGCTATACTAGAGCCGTGTAACTTATGAACTCTAACCAATACACCAAAAGATAGATGCACCATACCATCCAATAAAACTTCATATCACATTGTTACTCCTTGGTCATCCACACAATAGATGGCCATCAAACAAGCAGCCACTATATGGTAATGTATGACCTTGTTGGTAGTTCTGATATGGGGAACATACAAAGAAGCTAATTATCTAGTTAGTTCATTAAAAATATTAGTTTCCATCAATTGTTGCTATGGGCAACAATTGTTTCATAATGAAGTGTTGAAATCCTGTTTTTTCCTGTATATTTCAGCATGAAGATCCACATATTATTAATGGCAGATACAAATTCTACTTTCATAGTAGAATACTATGTTATATATTCACAATACCATCAAAACTGTTTGTCACTATGACTGTACATTCGAAAAAATTCATTATGCACAAAATCACAGAAATTAGGGTGAATTTGGATATTGACCTTGTGACCTTGAATTTTGACCTTTTACAATGAGAAACTCAGTGTTAGACACTCAGATCAATTTATTTATTACATGTAAGAACACTAGAATATACATTTTGACACACACCCCCCTAAAAAAATAAAAAAAAAAAAAAAAAAATAATAAAAATAAATAAAATTGACATGTTTGCTATATTTACCCAAAATGGGCCCCCATACGCTTGGCTAAAATCCACATCGATGTAATTACCTTTTATAAGGATGCTACACTAGTACATTTTCATTTTGGCTTGCTAAACTTATATATTTTGGGATAAACAGTAATTTCATGTTTTACATTATGGTCTCACTACACAGATGTCATCTGCCATTGAAAACCCATGTTAAACTGCCCAACTTCAAGTGAAGATTGCCCATAGAACGGGTTCTTGTTGGCACTAACAAACATACACCATTGCGAACATACATTATTAAGCATTTATATTCATTCCAAAATTGTGAACATTTCCGTCTCAGTGTTTTGCTATATGACCGCATCCGGCTGTAGTACCGGTCCGAACAGGTGGTTCATAAACCGATTCACTCCGGCTGTCACTTGCACTATATACCCATGTCCCAAAAGGTCGATGCACAATATTACAAAATAACATGGGCAAAATACAGCCAGAAGGCTTACCATTAAACATACATATTGTTTTAATTCTTCACCATTTCCTAGAAGTGAATATGTGAACCATAACATGTGCCACAATTAGGAACTATAGTGGACCGTGATGAATGAACTCTCACCCGGAAGTCATCTGTGTAGTGAGACCTTAAAGTCTAGTGACCGATTTGGTCAAACTTGGTTTCAAGTTAATTTGATAATTTGGGTCATTTACACCATGAAAAGCTATACTAGAGCCGTGTAACTTATGAACTCTAACCAATACACCAAAAGATAGATGCACCATACCATCCAATAAAACTTCATATCACATTGTTACTCCTTGGTCATCCACACAATAGATGGCCATCAAACAAGCAGCCACTATATGGTAATGTATGACCTTGCTGGTAGTTCTGATATGGGGAACATACAAAGAAGCTAATTATCTAGTTAGTTCATTAAAAATATTAGTTTCCATCAATTGTTGCTATGGGCAACAATTGTTTCATAATGAAGTGTTGAAATCCTGTTTTTTCTGTATATTTCAGCATGAAGATCCACATATTATTAATGGCAGATACAAATTCTACTTTCATAGTAGAATACTATGTTATATATTCACAATACCATCAAAACTGTTTGTCACTATGACTGTACATTCGAAAAAAAATTCATTATGCACAAAATCACAGAAATTAGGGTGAATTTGGATATTGACCTTGTGACCTTGAATTTTGACCTTTTACAATGAGAAACTCAGTGTTAGACACTCATATCAATTTATTTATTACATGTAAGAACACTAGAATGTACATTTTGACACACACCCCCCTAAAAAAAA
The DNA here is from genome assembly GCF_016097555.1 of Gigantopelta aegis. Taxonomy (NCBI): domain Eukaryota; kingdom Metazoa; phylum Mollusca; class Gastropoda; order Neomphalida; family Peltospiridae; genus Gigantopelta; species Gigantopelta aegis. The sequence goes on from NW_024532619.1 coordinate 16,171, forward strand.
AAAAAAAAAATAAAAATAATAAAAATAAATAAAATTGACATGTTTGCTATATTTACCCAAATTGGGCCCCCATACGCTTGGCTAAAATCCACATCGATGTAATTACCTTTTATAAGGATGCTACACT
>NW_024532620.1:0-11543 GCF_016097555.1 Gigantopelta aegis
CATACAAATGATTTGATATAGAATTGTGGCATTCAAGTTATATGAAATAGCTGTGGTAAAAAAAGGGGGGGTTGTCCATTAACAAAGAAGAATATTGCCTCTGATCTACTAGAAAATAATTTTCCATATTGGATCTCACATTTTTGAATTACTGAGTAAAGAGATAGCCATAATTATATCACAATAATCATTATTTAATAGGAAATTGGTAATGATAATCACTTTGAAATGAACCTACTTCGTTGGTAAGAGATTTCTAAATGTTTCATTTCAATATCTTTTATAGTATAATACAAAATATTGAACTTCATTAAATACAATAGTACTTCACAACAAACAACTGCAACTTAAGATGGACATCTAACAACCAAAAAGAAACTTTATACAGCATTAAGGAAACATGCTGGACACATACTTACAGTAACAATTTGTGTTTATATTCTACGCATACTGGATTTTATTGTTTCTTGCATGTTATTTCTTTGTGAAAATTGTTTAAACAAATTATTATACTGTCAAAAGATCTTTTCAAGAATATAAACATATTACAAAATATCTGATATGTAAAAAGTATACTGACACGTATTTTACATATGTATGTAACAGGCTCTTGACTTGCTGATTTGTCTGTATATGACATATTACTGCTAATATACAATCTATTGGCATTGTCTTCACGGATATCTGATACTGGGTCACTCTATTGCTTGTTCTCCATTAGGCCAGCTTTACCAACTAAACAGGAAAATGATATAAACATATTTTATGATAATTTTATTTGAATTAGTTTATATTTGTAATCAAAAACTATAAGTACTTTATGTAATAGTATTTGTTTGTATAACGTTTTTTTCTTGTGTTGATATATCAAAATAATTTTTAGTACCACTGAGTACCCATAATTTAGTTTGTTCTTAACATTATTGGATACTCATCATTTAATAATATCATTGTAAATGTTATTTTTAAAGCATATGGGAAGAAAATTCATAGGTCAAACAATCTTCACATTAACTATGATGAACAAAAATAACGTGAGAAAATGCATTGATATAGTAGAAGTGTTGTTTTGACATTATATTAAAAGCAAACATAGATAAAGATTACTTAGTTCATGATTGTTTGAATTATATTATTGTCATATGCATTGAAGTTACAATCTCCAATACACAATCTCTCTAATGTTGTTCTTATTGTTATAACTAATATTACACTTGTACCAGCAGTTAGTTTTAAACAAATTACAATTCTCCATACAATGCTGCTATAAAAATCAATTTCAATTTAGGTGTGCCAAATTAATATCATGTGTACACATACCATACATTTGTAGACCACATAGTTTTTGCAATCTATGTATGTACACAACTATACATATATATTTAAATATAATATATCTACATAATATACATATCTTTATAGCAATGTGTATTATTTGCACTACCTGAGTAGACAGCTATTCTAAAATTGAGTGGGAGTGTCAAAGTTGATATTGTAAGTGGAGTGTTAATGTGTAGCTGAATCTGCATTGTTATTCTCTCCCGTTCCTGATGTATGGAATGGTGTTAACTACTTTGTTTAGGTTAGTGATTTGATGATTTATTTTAATAATTTAATTTTAAATCTTTTTTCTTTATTGTTTATCATGTCTGTGGAATACACACACATACACACACAAATAACAATATGATGTAATGTGCTCACAAACATTTTAGAAATATGCTAGTGAATAAAATTCTTTGACCATTTCTCAATATATTATATAATGGTAGTTTAACAATTACACTCACTTATATATTATAAACTTGATTGAAAACTACGACTTATTCATGCTATCCCTGTTAATCTAAGATTTATCTCAGAGTGATGTAATCACCTTTGTCAATTTTGTGGTTGTCTCACCATAATTGAGATTACTACTAATGTACTTATTGTAAAATTGACTATTAAATAATGTGTTTAATACAGTTAAATGTTTGTTAGCAAACCTAGTTAATGAAGACAGCTCAGCAATTTATATTTATTAAAGGTAAGCATGTTATCTCCATATTATCTCTTTATTATCTTCTTGTTTAGCTCTTTATGTGCAGTGATTCAACATGTCATTGACTTCAACTGTAAACACAGAATTTTAAAGAAAATATTACAGTAAGTTAAAATAATTATTATTAATTTAATTTAAATAAATTGCTGACAACAAGATCTCTGGGCACATTTAATGTATGTTGACAAGTGGGGACAAGAAGGACATTTTATTATAACATGCTAGCAATGGTTATGTGGATAACTAGATTGTGACTGTGGAAAAAAAACATATACTATAACCACATAGTAAATTTTACACATATAGAGTAAACTACACAAGACGGACATATCACTTTGGCTGCATCTAGCAGGATAAACTACCAATAGAATTGGCATTTCTAAAATACTGAAACGAATTTCGCTATTATCAAAACATATTGAAGTAATTATAAAGATTCAGAAAGCTCCTCTGAACAGCGACAGTCTTTTCAAAAAACTCGGAAGATGGGTGCGCAGATGAGTGTGATGTAAATTCATCTGTTCCTCAAACTCCTTGAAGAACAAAGCTGAGCAAGAGAGCTATGGTCGTTGCTATCAAGTACTGACTGAGCTGCAACAGTATAATCAAAGTTCTATTTTCTGTTAACTGATGTAAGTTTCTCGACAAAAATTAGTTGAGTAGTGTGTGGTGATAAAATCGTCCATGCTTGCAAGGTGCAATATTTTGTTCTTTTCTGGCATTTTTTGTGCATTTAATTGGGTCCTTCTTGGTGTAACTTCTATGATGATGTAATTTGTACTATTGATGATGACATCACTTGTGTCATAAGGGTTTGGTTTAGGGTTTAGATAATGTCATCATATATGATGACATCATTACCTGTCATTTAATGATGTGTCATCAGAGTGAAGTTACAAAACAAAAACCACCCCATCTAATTAAAATTTAATTAGATGTGATTGCTTTTAAATGATTACTGAATTATTGGTTCAGAACTTATTGTCTTTCACTATCTGTAACTGCACTCTATTCATAACGAAATTATATTTACTAATTTTTCAAATTCTGAATAATACCTGATTACTAATAAGTCTCCTTTTCGTATAGGTAATTTGTTTTATCCATTATAGTTATTGATTGATCTATTTTATAAGAGTCTCATAATCTAAATATATTGTCTACAGTCAAAAGCTATGGTTATTTTTATCAAGTAATGAGTGAACTACGAAAGTCAATACAATTAAAAACTTATTATCTGAAAACAGGTTGTTTGTGTTCAGGAAATCAGATGAATAGGTGTGGCCATAATTATTCACTAACACATATAGGTAGGTAATGTACATTATAATAAAGTAAAGGCTGTTAAAAGGGTTCAATGCTAACTGACAAGGTGTTACATTATGCAAGTATGTATGGTAACAGTATGGTACTCAGTTTTCAGGTGGTCAATTGAAAGTTTCATTAAATGACATTCAAGAGTTTGGTCCATCTAGTCTTTATAGATTATCACATGTAGAACAATACCAAGTCCCTCTGGTTTTCTCTTAATATTAGCACATTCAAAATGTCACCAGCCAATTGAGCAATTTGCATTGTCACAATAAATCATTCTACCAAACTGCCTCTGCCTGCAAATGCAGTACTTTTCTACATCAAATATTTTTGCAAGTGAACAATATATGTGTTATACATACCTATTGGGGACTCAACAATGGTTGTCTTTGAATTCAAAATGTGTCTGAGACTGAGAATGTGTCAGAGACTGAGTACTAAAAGTTAGATTATCATAACTATTAATAATATAGAAGATACAAGTCAAGGTGACATATTGGAGACTCAACATTGGTTGCCTTTGAGACTGAGAATGTGTCTGAGATTGAGTATTAGAGGCTACATTATTATAACAATAAATAATATAGAAGATAACAGACAAACTAACCCATTGGAGACTTTGAGATACCTGCAGCACCTGATGTGGTATATAAAACTAATTCAATAAATTATCACTATAGTGACTATACTTTCATTTAAACTGTTCTCTAGTTCTTCAGGCATTGTAAACAATGAGCAAACCTAAGTACAGTATAATATAACAGTACCTTCATTGATACTGGTGGAAAGCTAGACTTAAGATGAAATTAGGGAAAAATACCTACCTCAGTGGTATTATTTGATGTATATTGACAACTGCTAATAGGGCCTGAACCAGTACAGGACTTTTAGAGCAAGAACTTTTCTATAATAATATTGAGGAAGTGATTCCCTCAAAATTTGGCAGTGTGTCATTCTAACTTTTTTTTAACTGAAGCAATCCTAGCTGATCTAATAAAAGAAGGAATGTTAAGTTGCAGTATCTATCTATATACTTACTTCTTTTTTCTTTCCCTTCCTTCTTTCTCATTTCTTCTAATTTCCTTTTCTCTTTTTCTTTAATTGCCATACGATTCTCTGCACTTGTTAAGACTTTCTTTTATGGTATAACTGGAAGCTTACAAAAGGGTAACGATCTTTCTTCTCTAAAATCTTTGAAAAAATGGGCGATTGTTGAAGAACTGCAGATTTTGAAGGTTGTTCAGGAGGATTACAGACAAAAGGATACATATTGCTTTCAGCGCTTTCAGTGGAAGGACAACTTTGAAAACGGGATCAAATGCTGGCACAAAAAGTGGAAAATATGGAAGAGTGTCTTGTGGGTAACATGGGGGTATCTAATATCTGGTGGGTAATATGGGCATCTAGTATCTTGTGGGTAATATGGGTATTGAGAAAACATACGAGTGGTGGCATTATTAGCAACTGCGTCATTGTGGGGAAATTGGGAACTCAAATCAAGCTCTTGATCAATGAATCCACTACATCATGGTAGTTGATTGAGCTTTTTTTCCATTGGTTATAACGATCATCAGAACTAATATCATAACCTTCCTGAAACCTTTTTTTGAAATCTTGATTCTTCCTCTTCTGTGAATACAGATTCTTGAGTAATGGGAGGCCTTGTATTGTCGTGAAAGGCTATATAGAGGTATAAATTTCAGCCCTTTGCCTGTGTATGTGTGCTTGTGGCATCTTTATCGATGGAACCAATAGCATCCATGTTCAAGGGGTAGATTCCTGTGCATTCAAAGCCAGCTTGAATATTTTATTGTCATGGTACATGGCCCATGCCTGCCACTAAATAGTTTTTAAAAAGGTGACCTCGTGACTACCTTGCCAGGATTATCCACTAAAATTTTCAGGCATACCTGCCTCCATGAAGACTTTAATAGTCCAAATGGACCTTATCCAGAGGCTGCGTTTCATGTGATGAATGTGGGGGCAGACAAAAAATGATCAATTTCTCTTTGCTGCCTTATTAATTACTGAAGGATTATAGTGTGAAGAATGACCATCAAGTAGGAGTAGAATGGTCGTACAGTTGAGGCATGAGGCAGAAAATGATGAACACGAACCATAAATCAAACATTTCACTATTGTTCACCCAGATTCTGAGAGGGACAACATACAGTCCCGGGCACTTCTCCATCAACATTTCTTGTTTTCAGACACTTTCGATCAAATATCGTAAAGGGTGGCATGCAGCAGCATTACATTAAGCATAAATGTAATCTGTGTTTTATTTCCAGTTGTTATGCTCCTGGATGTTTGCCACCTTTAGCATCACATTTTGGAGGTTTTGGATCTCGTGGCATTCCAGTTTCATCGCAGGTTGAACAAATTGGGTGGGCTTTGAAACAACGGTCGTTTTTCTGAATAGTTTGCTCAAAAAATATCGAAAATAATCCACTCAAAGACGTATGGGGTGCAGGCGGAAGCAAGATTTGTTAGCAATTTGCTCAGTAATTTGGAGAGAAATGCTCTGAGTGTCGGTTCTGAATCTCCCACCAACTGCTAGAAACTGTCACATTCCTCCCTTTTCAATCAATGTAGCTCTGTTACTATAGATAATCACTGCCTTCCTTGTAAGTGGAAATACTATTTTTGCAGGTTAAATAAAATGTCACAAGCTCTTTCTAATCGTTAGGTACTTGGACCACTTTGCTACAACTTAAAATTTTCCGGCATCATGATAGAATAGTAGATTGGGATTTGTACCTTCTTGCTGCGTAGCAAAGAAATCCCTCTAACTGTTACATGCCCATTCTAAGTTTATTAGAAGTCCAAGTTTATATTTTAGAGGTTAGCAGACAGATTGTGGAATTTTGTCAGTGTGAACTTGGATGAATAGCGTATCAAGCCCACTAAGAGGAAGTGCATTATGAACACAAAGACTACAGAGAAGTATGTCAAGATAGGTGATACATACACAACCTACCTACGGAAGATTTGTTACTAGCTGGCTTGAGAGATCTAAATATCGGAAAATAATCACTCAAGACGTCTGGGGCAGGCTGGAAGCAAGATTGGTAGCACAGTTGCTCAGTTAATTTGAGAGAAGCTGCGTGTCGTTTCTGAACCCCCACCAAATGCTAGAAAACGTCACATTCTCCTTCAATCAACGTAGCTTGTACTATCGATATCACTTCCTTCCTGTAAGTGGAATCCTATTTGTGCAGTTTAAAATAAAAATGTCACCAGCTCTTCTTCATCGGTTAGTACTTTTGACCATTTTGCTACCAACTTAAAACTTTTCCCGGAAACCCATGATCGAATAGTGTTGGGGAATTTGGTAATCTTCTGCTGCCTGTCTCAAAGACAATCCACTCTCAACTGTTTGACATGCCATTCTAAGTTCTTAAAGTCAAGTTTTATATTTTACAGGTTGAGAGACAAGATTGTGGAAGCATGGTGAACTAGATGAAGAGTACACGCAATAAGAGGAAGTGCAATTTGAGGAAACAAAGATACAAGAGAGTATGTACTGATAGGTGAATAAAGATACACAACCTAACCTATCGGAGGTTGTTACTAGGCTGTCGAGATATTGAGAATGTGTTTGAATGAGAGTACTCGAGGTAAAGTGAGAAATAGGTGCCATAACAACATAAAAGGATAATACAACAAGGAAAAACTGACCTCCTATTGGCGGCACTAAACAGTGGTTTACCTTTGCAGATAGAAAATTGTGTTTGAGTTATATATAGTGATACTATCAGGTGATGGCAGATAAGAACACTATCGAATACCTCTATATGTATGATTGCCAGATCAAACAACTGAAGGCCTGATATCAAACATAAAATGACTATAAGATATAAGTGTAAGCAGCAGTAGACAAAGTTTTCAATTGAACAAAAAAATTATTTAACAAGAGGGGGGGGCTGTACAAACACCAGTGCATTAAGGGGCTTTTTTTTTTTTTTGGGGGGGGGGTTCATCCATTTTGTTCTTTAAATAGCAATGTACACCTTGTAGATTTATTGGGTTGCCAAGGATTATATAAATAGAAGACACCACACATGAAACGACAAAACATATGCTAGTCCCTATACTTGTATAACCTTGGCGTAGATTTAGAAACTATTATAAGCTAAATCCACTAGTCACTACAAATTTTTGAAGAATATTGTGTAAATTTTGAAAACTTATATTTGTACAGGTTTTTATGAGAGAGTGATAGTAAATTTCTTGAAAATTTCCATTTGCAAGGGTCACAAAGTAGTTATTTGTCAAATATTCTTCCTTGAAAAATTTGGCAGTTCAATCTGGTCAGTACTGGTCACCATCACACAAAAGCCCTTTTTGGGTCAAAGACACTAAAACAACATATGGGGAAAGCTGTAGGCTATGAATGGCTCATACATATAGCAACAGATGTATTTGTGTGCAGTACGTGGACATGACACCATGCAGTAGACCCTATGATGCCCTCAAACAACTAGCTCATGGGTATTATAGTCTTCAGTCATACATATTACTAACCAATATTAGTAGACTTCCTAGTGATTATATCAATAAAAATATCATCACTAATTAATTTGTATCTTGCAAATTATAAATTCTATGGTCATTTGGCTTACTATATCATTATTGTAAGGGTACAGTATGTAATAAGCATTTTCTATGGCTTCATTATGATCTATTTTGATTTATCGCTACTATTTGGGAATGGAAAACCAATGAAAGAGAAAATGCAGACATCAAAGACAAGACATCAAAAACAACATCATTGTAAGTACACGATGACAACGATTTATATTATCTCAATAAATGTCCTATTGAATTGAAATGTTGTGGTTTGTATTTACTACTATCATTATAATGTATGAGGTAATAGAGGGGAAAATGACTCTAGTAATATTACCAACCATCCTCTAATTTTATGAATAATTTCCTTGTAATTGTTAATATGGTATTTATTACAATAGAGCTTAAAATTTCAGCCCTGTGGCCCTTTGTATGTGTGCTTGTGCATCTTTTATCATGGAACAATAGCATCCATTTCAGGGTAGATCCTGTGCATTCCCAGCAGCTTGATATTTTTAGTGTCATTGTACATGCCCATGCCGCACTAAATAGTTTTAAAAAGGTGAACCTTGTGACTACCTTGCCAGGATTAGCCACTTAAACTTTTCGGCATACCTCCCCCCATGAAGATTTAAATAGTCCAAATGGGACACTTTATCCAGAGCTTCGTTTCATGTGAATTAATGTTGGGGGCAGACAAAAAATGATAATTTTCTCTTTTGCTCCTTATAATTCCTGACGGATTATTAGTGTGAAGAATGACCATCAAGTAGGAGTAGAATTGGTCGTACAGTTGAGGCATGAGGCAGAAAATGATGAACGAAACCATAAAGCCAAAATTTCACACTATTGATTCCCCCAGATTCTGGACAGACCATACTAATCCCTGGCCACGTTTCCATCAACCCTTTCGTTGTTTCAGACACTTTCGAATCAAATTATCAGTAAAGGGTGGCCAGCAGCAACATTACATGAAAGCCATAACTGTAATCTGTGTTTTATTTCTGCACGTTGTTATGTTGTCTTGGATGTTGTGACAAACCTTTAGCATTCACATCCTTTGGAGGTTTGGGATCTAGTGGGCATTCCCAGTTTCATCGCAGTTGGAACAAATGGGGGGGGGCTTTGAAACAAGGTCGTTTTCCTGAATAGTTTGCTCGAAAATATCGAAATAATCACTCAAGACGTCGGGGGTGGAGGTCTGAAGAAGCGATTTGTTAACAATTTGCTCAGTAATTTGGAGATAAAAGCTCTAGATGTCCCTTTCTGAATCCCTCCCACCCACCTGCTAGAAACTGTTCCATTCCTCATCCCTTTTCAATTCAACTGTAGCTTGTACATAGCGATATTCACTTCCATTCCTTGTACGGGGAAACCTATTTATGGCAGTTTAAAATAAAAATGTCACCAGCTCTCTTCTTCATCTGTTAGGGTCCTTGTTGAACCACTTTTGCTACCACTTAAAAAACTTTTCCTGAAACATGATCTTGAATAGTAGATTTGGGGGGATTTGGTACCTCTTCTGCTGCCTGTCTCAAAGACAATCCACGCTCAACGTTTTGGCCACTCCCCATTCTAAGGTTCTTATAGAGTCCAACTTTATATCTTTAGAGGTTGAGCGAAAAGAATTGTGGAATGTCATGTGTTAACTTGGATGAATAGCGTACACGCCCACTAAGAGGAGTGCCATTTGATGGAACACAAAGACTAAGAGAAGTAGGTCAATGATAGGTGAAATAAATTTACAAACCTAACCTATCCGGAGATTTGTTAAGAGCTGTCTTTGCGATATCTAAAAAATATCGAAAATGAATCACTTCAAGTACGTCTGGGGTTGCAGGCTGGGGGAAGCAAGATTGTTGTTAGCAATTTTCTATTAATTTGGAGAGAAAGCTCTGAGTGTCTTTCTGAATCCCTCCAACCAACTGATAGAAACTGACCTTCTACCCCTTTTCAATCCAACTGTACTTGTACTATCGAGATCACTTCCTTCCTTGTAAGTGGAAATCCTATTTTTGCAGTTTAAAATACAAAATGTCACCAGCTCTTCTTCTTCATCTGGTTAGGTAACTTTTTTGACCACTTTTGTTACCACTTAAAACTTTTCCTGAAACATGACTCTTGATAAGTAGATTTGGGGTATTGGGTACTCTTCTGCTGCCTGTCTCAAAGACAAATCCACTCTAAACTGTTTTGACATGCCCATTCTAAGTTCTTAGAAGTCCCAAGTTTTATATTTTAGAGGTTTGAGCAGAACAAGATGGGGGAATGTCATGTTGGAACTTGGATGAATTAGAGTACACGCCCACCTAAGAGGAAGTGCCATTTGATGGAACACAAAGACTACGAAGAAGATGTCAATGATAGGTGAATAAAATACACAACCTACCTATCGGAGATTTGTTACTAGCGGTCTTGGAGATATTTGCAGAATTTGTTTGAATGAGATACTTACTCGATTTAAAGGAGACAATAGGTGCAGATACAACATCAAAGGATAAACAAAAGGAAAATGACCTCCTATTGGGGACTTAAACATTGGTGTGTTACCTTTTCAGACAGAGACAATTGTGTTTGAGTTATTATAGGGATTCTATCAGTCTGATGCAGGATAAGTAACACTATAGAATTTCCCTCTATATTGTACTGATTGCCCCCGATAAAAACACTGACGACTGATCTTAAAAGTAAATGCCTATAATTATATAAGTGTAGCAGAGCAGTAGACAAAGTTTTCAATTGAAACAAAAAATTAAGTTAAACCAAGAAGCTTGTTAAAACACCAGTGCATTTAAGGGCTGGGTTATCCATTTTGTTCTTAAAATAGTAATGTAAACTTGTAGATCTCATTGGGTTTGCAACGATTATAAAAATAGAATACAACCACACAGGACAAGGACACAAAAATATGCTGTCCCTATACTTGAAACTTGGCCTTAGATTGAGACTATTATAAAGCTAAAATCCACTATTCACTACAAATTTTTTGACAGATATATTGTGAATTTTGCAAACTATAATTTGTACAGTTTTATGATGAGAGTGATAGAATATTCTTTAAACTTTCCATTTGCAAAAATGGTCACACAAGTAGGCTAGTTGGCAAATATTCTTCCTTGAAAAATTTGGCAAGTAATCTTCTCAGTACTGGTCACCATCCACACCAAAAGCGCCCTTTTTGGGCCTAAAAAAATCACTTAAACATAATATGGGGGAAGCTGGGGCTATTAATAGGCTCATACATATAGCAACAGATGTATGTTGGTGTTGCAGTAATTGTGACAGGAAACCAGCAGCTTAGACCCTATGGAATGCCCTGCAAACAACTAGCTTCATTGTTATTATATTCGTCATTATTCCTATTACTACTAATCCAATATTAGTAGACTCTGCATCTAGGTTATATCAATAAAAATATCATCACTAATCTAATTTGTATCTTTGCAATAATAAATATCTGGTCATTTGGCTCTTACTATATCATTATTGGTATGGTACAGTATTAATGAAACATTTCTATGACTTCTTATGATCTATTTTTTATTTAATAGCTAATATTTGGGGAATTGAAAAAATTTGAAGAGAAAATGCAGAAACAAAGACAGACAGTCAA
>NW_024532621.1:0-8159 GCF_016097555.1 Gigantopelta aegis
AAAATTCAATATGTAAAAAAAATCAAAATCTCAATATTGACTAACAAAATCCAACTTTTGCTCTTTTTTACCAAATTATTAGCTCAAAACTGTTAAAAAATATTGCAACAACCTGTAGTAACATCAGAGGTCATTTTATGCTATTTTGGAGGATATTGAAATTTAAAAGTTGAAACTTTTAATTTTAATTTTTAATAAATTCAAAAAAAAATGTTTTTTTAATTTAATAAAATATTTAGAAAATAAATAAATTAGTTTTCATATTCCTTGTGGTATGCACAATCAGTCTGTGTAATTTCACCTCTCTGGTTATAATACTTTCATCAGAATCAAGCATTTAACCGGTGTAATGTGTGAACTATATCAGGCCTCAGACCACAATTAATTTCGCTATATGTTTCTATATAGCCTTAGTGGCTATAACATTTTTATTAATATCAGCAGGCCCGTGAAGTTTTGTATGTACCTTTGCCTGCATGGGGGACACACACCCTGAAAAGGACAACCCCTGTTGTCCAGCTCTTTCTCCCAGCATATTGGTTTAAACAGACACACCCTCTAAACCAGGCCGGAGTACACCCATTTTACACAAAAAGCACTACTTTTGCATGGGCCGGAATTACCACAAACAAGTCTTCAATGTCAACAAGTTACACATGTTTACAAACTACATGCTATCCCCTGTCACTTCAGTCAAACAGTTGCCACTTCATAGCTGTCTGCCATGAAATAATCACAGTCAAACAGCAGACTACTTGCGCGGTGAAACTTCCGGATTTTGGACAACCAAATGGGAAGATAACTGTAATCTGAGGCCTATCAGTCCATTTTTTTTTCCCCTAAAAACTGGCCCACACTAATGCATTCCAATGATATACATATTAAAGCAATGCTCGGTAAGTATCGGTATGTCACCTTTAAACTGAGAGTATACAGAGGCTGTGTGTTAAAACACCTACCACAGTGCCTTGCCATGGCCAATTTTAGCAATGGAAACTTGAGGGACACCAACTTCAAAATGTAATAACTTTATCAAATTTTGGAATTTCTTCATACAATGAGCAGCTATTTTTTCTTCTACATATGTTCTATCTGCACAGTGTTGTCTTGGAAAGATTTTGAAATATTTAAAGGAAAAAAAATCAATCATTAGATTTTACTTCATTTTTAATTAAATATTAAACTTAAATTTAAATTTTTGAAAAACAAAAAAATCTAAAACTGTAAAATTTTGCATTTTAGATATGATAAGTGGAGGCTTAGTAAAGATATGGTGACTGAATTCATGATACATTATTAGAAATGTGTCAGAGGGATGGTGAAAGTCACAAAATTGGGGCCATTTGCAACAAATGTTTACACACTAATTTCAGGGAAAATTAGACATGATAGGCCTCATATTCAATTTTGACCTGCTGTATTTACTTAATCTACTTCATTTACTGTATTAGACATGTAGCCACTTTGTAAAAGGCAAAACAGTCCATATAAATGCATATTAATATGAATATGCCCTACAGATATTACTTAGGTATACACCATAATATTTTTTTTGTTGACGACAACTTTGAAAATGAAGATTTTGTCACAAAATGCTGATATAAATCCTACCAAGAGGTACTTGCACCATATTTTTCAGTTTCCAGTGATAACTGTTAACAAGTGTAGTCATGTGCCAGTGTCTGGGATACCTCAGTGTAGTATTTCTTGATTGGAAGGATGTTTGTAGTAATGACCACTGAATATGCATTATGGATTATTCTGCCATATGTATTACAAGCCAAATGTTAACCTTTTTGGCACATTTTCTGCAATAAACTTGACAAGTATACCAGCATCTGATTACTGAACACAATAAATACATTCAGACAGCATAGAATATTAGCCTATTAGATTTTCTAAGGATAAAAGACCATTTTTGAAAAATGACTGAAATGTGTAATTTACATAAATGTAGGTGAAATGTATTATTAGAGTACTTAATCTTGTTAAAAACTGTATACTATTTTTTATTTATTACAGTGTTTAATTACATTTAGTAGTGATATATTCATTATATTTAGATCTTCTGTCCAATTGCAATAATTGAGAAACTCTTTAAAATTCAATATGTAAAAAAAATCAAAATCTCAATATTGACTAACAAAATCCAACTTTTGCTCTTTTTTACCAAATTATTAGCTCAAAACTGTTAAAAAATATTGCAACAACCTGTAGTAACATCAGAGGTCATTTTATGCTATTTTGGAGGATATTGAATTTAAAAGTTGAAACTTTTAATTTTAATTTTTAATAAATTCAAAAAAAAAATGTTTTTTAATTTAATAAAATATTTAGAAAATAAATAAATTAGTTTTCATATTCCTTGTGGTATGCACAATCAGTCTGTGTAATTTCACCTCTCTGGTTTATAATACTTTCATCAGAATCAAGCATTTAACCGGTGTAATGTGTGAACTATATCAGGCCTCAGACCACAATTAATTTCGCTATATGTTTCTATATAGCCTTAGTGGCTATAACATTTTTATTAATATCAGCAGGCCCGTGAAGTTTTGTATGTACCTTTGCCTGCATGGGGGACACACACCCTGAAAAGGACAACCCCTGTTGTCCAGCTCTTTCTCTCCCAGCATATTGGTTTAAACAGACACACCCTCTAAACCAGGCCGGAGTACACCCATTTTACACAAAAGCACTACTTTTGCATGGGCCGGAATTACCACAAACAAGTCTTCAATGTCAACAAGTTACACATGTTTACAAACTACATGCTATCCCCTGTCACTTCAGTCAGTCAACAGTTGCCACTTCATAGCTGTCTGCCATGAAATAATCACAGTCAAACAGCAGACTACTTGCGCGGTGAAACTTCCGGATTTTGGACAACCAAATGGGAAGATAACTGTAATCTGAGGCCTATCAGTCCATTTTTTTCCCCTAAAAACTGGCCCACACTAATGCATTCCAATGATATACATATTAAAGCAATGCTCGGTAAGTATCGGTATGTCACCCTTTAAACTGAGAGTATACAGAGGCTGTGTTTAAAACACCTACCACAGTGCCTTGCCATGGCCAATTTTAGCAATGGAAACTTGAGGGACACCAACTTCAAAATGTAATAACTTTATCAAATTTTGGAATTTCTTCATACAATGAGCAGCTATTTTTTCTTCTACATATGTTCTATCTGCACAGTGTTGTCTTGGAAAGATTTTGAAATATTTAAAGGAAAAAAAATCAATCATTAGATTTTACTTCATTTTTAATTAAATATTAAACTTAAATTAAATTTTTGAAAAACAAAAAAATCTAAAACTGTAAATTTTGCATTTTAGATATGATAAGTGGAGGCTTAGTAAAGATATGGTGACTGAATTCATGATACATTATTAGAAATGTGTCAGAGGGATGGTGAAAGTCACAAAATTGGGGCCATTTGCAACAAATGTTTACACACTAATTTCAGGGAAAATTAGACATGATAGGCCTCATATTCAATTTTGACCTGCTGTATTTACTTAATCTACTTCATTTACTGTATTAGACATGTAGCCACTTTGTAAAAGGCAAAACAGTCCATATAAATGCATATTAATATGAATATGCCCTACAGATATTACTTAGGTATACACCATAATATTTTTTTTGTTGACGACAACTTTGAAAATGAAGATTTTGTCACAAAATGCTGATATAAATCCTACCAAGAGGTACTTGCACCATATTTTTCAGTTTCCAGTGATAACTGTTAACAAGTGTAGTCATGTGCCAGTGTCTGGGATACCTCAGTGTAGTATTTCTTGATTGGAAGGATGTTTGTAGTAATGACCACTGAATATGCATTATGGATTATTCTGCCATATGTATTACAA
The DNA here is from genome assembly GCF_016097555.1 of Gigantopelta aegis. Lineage (NCBI taxonomy): Eukaryota > Metazoa > Mollusca > Gastropoda > Neomphalida > Peltospiridae > Gigantopelta > Gigantopelta aegis. Next base: position 3,879 of record NW_024532621.1, read on the forward strand.
GCCAAATGTTAACCTTTTTGGCACATTTTTTCTGCAATAAACTTGACAAGTATACCAGCATCTGATTACTGAACACAATAAATACATTCAGACAGCATAGAATATTAGCCTATTAGATTTTCTAAGGATAAAAGACCATTTTTGAAAAATGACTGAAATGTGTAATTTACATAAATGTAGGTGAAATGTATTATTAGAGTACTTAATCTTGTTAAAAACTGTATACTATTTATTTAAAGTGTTTAATTACATTTAGTAGTGATATATTCATTATATTTAGATCTTCTGTCCAATTGCAATAATTGAGAAACTCATTAAAATTCAATATGTAAAAAAAATCAAAATCTCAATATTGACTAACAAAATCCAACTTTTGCTCTTTTTTACCAAATTATTAGCTCAAAACTGTTAAAAAATATTGCAACAACCTGTAGTAACATCAGAGGTCATTTTATGCTATTTTGGAGGATATTGAAATTTAAAAGTTGAAACTTTTAATTTTTAATTTTAATAAATTCAAAAAAAAATGTTTTTTAATTTAATAAAATATTTAGAAAATAAATAAATTAGTTTTCATATTCCTTGTGGTATGCACAATCAGTCTGTGTAATTTCACCTCTCTGGTTATAATACTTTCATCAGAATCAAGCATTTAACCGGTGTAATGTGTGAACTATATCAGGCCTCAGACCACAATTAATTTCGCTATATGTTTCTATATAGCCTTAGTGGCTATAACATTTTTATTAATATCAGCAGGCCCGTGAAGTTTTGTATGTACCTTTGCCTGCATGGGGGACACACACCCTGAAAAGGACAACCCCTGTTGTCCAGCTCTTTTTCTCCCAGCATATTGGTTTAAACAGACACACCCTCTAAACCAGGCCGGAGTACACCCATTTTTACACAAAAAGCACTACTTTTGCATGGGCCGGAATTACCACAAACAAGTCTTCAATGTCAACAAGTTACACATGTTTACAAACTACATGCTATCCCCTGTCACTTCAGTCAAACAGTTGCCACTTCATAGCTGTCTGCCATGAAATAATCACAGTCAAAAACAGCAGACTACTTGCGCGGTGAAACTTCCGGATTTTTGGACAACCAAATGGGAAGATAACTGTAATCTGAGGCCTATCAGTCCATCCATTTTTTCCCCTAAAAACTGGCCCACACTAATGCATTCCAATGATATACATATTAAAGCAATGCTCGGTAAGTATCGGTATGTCACCTTTAAACTGAGAGTATACAGAGGCTGTGTTAAAACACCTACCACAGTGCCTTGCCATGGCCAATTTTAGCAATGGAAACTTGAGGGACACCAACTTCAAAATGTAATAACTTTATCAAATTTTGGAATTTCTTCATACAATGAGCAGCTATTTTTTCTTCTACATATGTTCTATCTGCACAGTGTTGTCTTGGAAAGATTTTGAAATATTTTAAAGGAAAAAAAATCAATCATTAGATTTTACTTCATTTTTAATTAAATATTAAACTTAAATTTAAATTTTTGAAAAACAAAAAAATCTAAAACTGTAAAATTTTGCATTTTAGATATGATAAGTGGAGGCTTAGTAAAGATATGGTGACTGAATTCATGATCCATTATTAGAAATGTGTCAGAGGGATGGTGAAAGTCACAAAATGGGGCCATTTGCAACAAATGTTTACACACTAATTTCAGGGAAAATTAGACATGATAGGCCTCATATTCAATTTTGACCTGCTGTATTTACTTAATCTACTTCATTTACTGTATTAGACATGTAGCCACTTTGTAAAAGGCAAAACAGTCCATATAAATGCATATTAATATGAATATGCCCTACAGATATTACTTAGGTATACACCATAATATTTTTTTTTGTTGACGACAACTTTGAAAATGAAGATTTTGTCACAAAATGCTGATATAAATCCTACCAAGAGGTACTTGCACCATATTTTTCAGTTTCCAGTGATAACTGTTAACAAGTGTAGTCATGTGCCAGTGTCTGGGATACCTCAGTGTAGTATTTCTTGATTGGAAGGATGTTTGTAGTAATGACCACTGAATATGCATTATGGATTATTCTGCCATATGTATTACAAGCCAAATGTTAACCTTTTTGGCACATTTTCTGCAATAAACTTGACAAGTATACCAGCATCTGATTACTGAACACAATAAATACATTCAGACAGCATAGAATATTAGCCTATTAGATTTTCTAAGGATAAAAGACCATTTTTGAAAAATGACTGAAATGTGTAATTTACATAAATGTAGGTGAAATGTATTATTAGAGTACTTAATCTTGTTAAAAACTGTATACTATTTATTTAAAGTGTTTAATTACATTTAGTAGTGATATATTCATTATATTTAGATCTTCTGTCCAATTGCAATAATTGAGAAACTCTTTAAAATTCAATATGTAAAAAAAATCAAAATCTCAATATTGACTAACAAAATCCAACTTTTGCTCTTTTTTACCAAATTATTAGCTCAAAACTGTTAAAAAATATTGCAACAACCTGTAGTAACATCAGAGGTCATTTTATGCTATTTTGGAGGATATTGAAATTTAAAAGTTGAAACTTTTAATTTTAATTTTTAATAAATTCAAAAAAAAATGTTTTTTAATTTAATAAAATATTTAGAAAATAAATAAATTAGTTTTCATATTCCTTGTGGTATGCACAATCAGTCTGTGTAATTTCACCTCTCTGGTTATAATACTTTCATCAGAATCAAGCATTTAACCGGTGTAATGTGTGAACTATATCAGGCCTCAGACCACAATTAATTTCGCTATATGTTTCTATATATAGCCTTAGTGGCTATAACATTTTTATTAATATCAGCAGGCCCGTGAAGTTTTGTATGTACCTTTGCCTGCATGGGGGACACACACCCTGAAAAGGGACAACCCCTGTTGTCCAGCTCTTTCTCCCAGCATATTGGTTTAAACAGACACACCCTCTAAACCAGGCCGGAGTACACCCATTTTACACAAAAAGCACTACTTTTGCATGGGCCGGAATTACCACAAACAAGTCTTCAATGTCAACAAGTTACACATGTTTACAAACTACATGCTATCCCCTGTCACTTCAGTCAAACAGTTGCCACTTCATAGCTGTCTGCCATGAAATAATCACAGTCAAACAGCAGACTACTTGCGCGGTGAAACTTCCGGATTTTGGACAACCAAATGGGAAGATAACTGTAATCTGAGGCCTATCAGTCCATTTTTTCCCCTAAAAACTGGCCCACACTAATGCATTCCAATGATATACATATTAAAGCAATGCTCGGTAAGTATCGGTATGTCACCTTTAAACTGAGAGTATACAGAGGCTGTGTTAAAACACCTACCACAGTGCCTTGCCATGGCCAATTTTAGCAATGGAAACTTGAGGGACACCAACTTCAAAATGTAATAACTTTATCAAATTTTGGAATTTCTTCATACAATGAGCAGCTATTTTTTCTTCTACATATGTTCTATCTGCACAGTGTTGTCTTGGAAAGATTTTGAAATATTTAAAGGAAAAAAAATCAATCATTAGATTTTACTTCATTTTTAATTAAATATTAAACTTAAATTTTAAATTTTTTGAAAAACAAAAAAATCTAAAACTGTAAAATTTTGCATTTTAGATATGATAAGTGGAGGCTTAGTAAAGATATGGTGACTGAATTCATGATCCATTATTAGAAATGTGTCAGAGGGATGGTGAAAGTCACAAAATTGGGGCCATTTGCAACAAATGTTTACACACTAATTTCAGGGAAAATTAGACATGATAGGCCTCATATTCAATTTTGACCTGCTGTATTTACTTAATCTACTTCATTTACTGTATTAGACATGTAGCCACTTTGTAAAAGGCAAAACAGTCCATATAAATGCATATTAATATGAATATGCCCTACAGATATTACTTAGGTATACACCATAATATTTTTTTTTTGTTGACGACAACTTTGAAAATGAAGATTTTGTCACAAAATGCTGATATAAATCCTACCAAGAGGTACTTGCACCATATTTTTCAGTTTCCAGTGATAACTGTTAACAAGTGTAGTCATGTGCCAGTGTCTGGGATACCTCAGTGTAGTATTTCTTGATTGGAAGGATGTTTGTAGTAATGACCACTGAATATGCATTATGGATTATTCTGCCATATGTATTACAAGCCAAATGTTAACCTTTTTGGCACATTTTCTGCAATAAACTTGACAAGTATACCAGCATCTGATTACTGAACACAATAAATACATTC
>NW_024532622.1:0-13182 GCF_016097555.1 Gigantopelta aegis
TTCTTTCCCCAAAGTTCGCAAGGTTTTGGTTCTTTTTTAAGAGTTTATAATTAAATTAATATATATATTTGAAACAAATAATTGAAACAGAAGAAAACTCCAACTTTGTCTTACTTGCATTCAAATAGTGGTTGGGTTAGTGAAAGAGAAGTGGGTGAGTGTTCTCAACGTTCACAAAACCGGAAGCCTATCAAGGTGGGAGCCCCTTTCTGGACACAACTCGGTACCTACCAGCTGTCGTTCAGAGCCGTTCATGTTAGCGGTTAGTGACAGAGAAATCGATGTGATGCTCGCAACATAGCCCTGAACACTGGAAGCCTACCAAGTTGGGAGCCCCTTCCTGGACACGGATCGGTACCTACCGCTTAGTTCAGGCCGTTGTCGTTAGTGGTTATGAAAGATAGTGGGTGTTTATCCCGAACTTTCCCTGAACCTGGAAGCCACTAAGGGGGAGCCCCACCTGGTACGAACTCGGTACCTACCACCTTACGCTAATCTGGGTTACACCCAATGAGGCCGGTTCTTTTGGACTCTAAGGTAGCCTAAACAATAACTTCCGTAGGTCAAAGTCAGGTGCATGAACTTTTGATAGAGGATCACCACAAGTCCTGTGATTGGTTATAAAATGTCGTGTGTTTTGAAAACAAAAAAGTTTTCATTGTTTAAAAATTCCAATTTATTTATCGAGACTATTGTGTAAGTCCTTGTCCTTGAACATGTTGGGGTACTGTAAAAAAGTACACAATTTTTGCACGAAAATGTGGTGTTTCAAAAACATCTGGTTATACCGAAAATGACCAACAATGTATATATGTTAATATTATCGCCTAAACACATATCACTTACAGTGCAAACCATTTAATTAAAATTCATTAAATATCTTACATATCACATACCCCCCCCCCCCCCCCCCCCTCCTCCATCCCACCCTTTTATCTTACAGGTAAAATAAATGTGAATTGCTCCCTTTTATTTATATACTCCTGGGTGTCGGTCTCTATATCATCTTATTAGAAAAATGTTAACTTATCGGGATAAAAAAGTTTGTTTTTTTTAACGACTCCAATGGAGACATTGATTAATTAATCATCGGCTCTGGAGTCAAACATTCGTAATTCTGACGCGTATCATCAGAGGAACCCCTGCATGTTTTTATAATCGCAGGGGATCTTTTATGCACCTTCCCCAAACAGGAAAATCTTCACAACCTTTGTTAATTTCAACATTTTAACCCATGAAATACCTTATGATCGGGTAGTTGTAGTATGAGTTGCTGTTGCAGGCTGTATTCATTTATGTGTGTAGGGTATCGGTTCGTTATAACAGTAATTCTTGTGACTTCCAAAAGTTAGCCGGGGCTGTAGTACGATGTTCATGGGTCAGTTTGGTTTATTATTGCTATAGGTTTTTAAACAGAACTTTAACATGGTTGCCTATGGGATTTTTTTGGTATAGTCTTATATGTTGCAGATAAAAGAAGATATTTAGTCAAAGTTCGGGGCACCCTTAAATATTACGGAGTGAAAATAGTGGGGTGTATTTTTGGTAAAATGTGCATTGATTACTTTTCCAATACGGTATCTTTACCTAAATAAAAACGCTTTTATTTGTTTCATTTTAGCAGTATTCCAAGGTTGAAACTAATCGGGGTACCCCCAAACTGGAACGCAATTTTCATCAAAGACGGGTGTATTAAAAACTTAATAAATCTCTTAAATGGTTGTGACCCTCCATTTTTCTGCAGGTTTAGATGTGAGGGTGCAGTTTTATTGCTTCTTTCCTGGGTGTGTTGAACGCTCTTGTTCATTTTATTACAAATTAACATATCGGCAATAGGAATTGATGTGTCTCTAGCCCTTAAATACATATCATGGGGAAATAACCGCAAAGCGGGTTTTCAGGTATCATTCCCGAGGTTATTTTCTCACTAAAGCAAACGGAACAAAAGTGGCCAACCCGGTGTCGACAATTATAGAGTAGTATTCACAATTAAGGGCTGTAATGAATTGAAACAGAAGAAAACTCCAACTTTGTCATTACTGTTCAGTTCAATAGTGGTTAGTGGTTAGTGAAAGAGAAGTGGGTGTAGTGTTCGTCAACGTATCTACCTAAACACCGGAAGCCTACTCAAGGTGGGAGCCCCTTTCTGGACACGAACTCGGTTACCTACCAGCTGTCGTTCAGAGCCGTCATGGTTAGAGCGGTTAGTGACAGAGAAATCGATGTGATGCTCGTCAACATAGCCACTGAACACTGGAAGCCTACACAAGTTGGGAGCCCCTTCCTGGACACGGACTCGGTACCTACCAGCTGTCAGTTCAAGAGAGCCGTTCGTCGTTAGTGGTTAGTGAAAGATAAGTGGGTGTAGTGATCTCCGAACTTTCCACTGAACCATGGAAGCCTACTCAAGGTGGGAGCCCCTACCTGGATACGAACTCGGTACCTACCAGCCCTTACGCTAAATAGCTGGGTTACGACACCAATGAGGCCGGTTCTTTTGGCTACTCATTAAGGTAGCACTAAAACCAAATAACTTCCGGCTAGGTCAAAGTTTCGAGGTGCATCGAACTTTTGATAGAGAAGTTATCACCACAAGTCCTGTGATTGGTTATAAATGTCAGTGTGTTGGTTGAAAACAAAAAAGTTTCATCTGTGTTAAAAGTATGCAATTGTATTTCATCGAGTACTATTGTGTCAAGTAGCCTTGTCCTTGGAACATGTATGGGGTACCTGTAAAAAAGTACACAATTTTTGCACGAAACTAGTGGTGTTGCAAAAACATCTGGTTATACCGAAAATGATCCATGACAATGTATATAATGTTTAATATTAGTCGCCTAAACACATATCATCTTACAATGATAGCAAACCATTTAATTAAACATTCATTAAATATCTTACATATCACATGACCCCCCCCCCCCCCCCCTCCTCCATCCCACCCTTATTATCTTACAGGTAAACTAAATGTGAATTGCCTCACTTTTTATTTATATACTCTCTGGTGTGTCGATGTGCTGCTCATATCAGTCTTATTAGAAAAATGTTAACATTATCGGTGATAAAAAAGTTTGTTTTGTTTAACGACTCCACTGGAGCACATTGATTAATTAATCATCGGCTACTGGGAGTCAAACATTTCGTAATTCTGACGCGTAGTCATCAGAGGAAACCCGCTGCATGTTTTATAATGCAGCAGGGGATCTTTTGTATGCACCTTCCCACAAACAGGAAAACTCATATCACAACCTTTGTTAGATTTCAACACTTTAACCCATGAAATACACTATATGATCGGGTATGTATGTATGTATGTATGTATGCATGTATGCATGTCTGTATTCATGTATGTGTGTAGGGATATCGGTTCGTTATAACAGTAATTCGTTGTGAACATTCACAAAAGTTAGCCGGGGCTGTAGTACTGATGTTCATGGGTCATAGTTTGGTTGATATATTGCATATAGTGTTTTTAAACACGAACTTTAACATGGTTGCCTATGGGATTTTATTTGGTATAGTCTTATATATAGGTTGCATGATACCAAAGAAGATATTTCCATGTCAAAGTTCGAGGTGCACCCTTAAATATTAACGGAGTGAAAATAGCTGTGGGTGTCATTGGTAGTAATATGTGACATTGATTACTTGTGCAAATACTGTTATCTATTGACAATAAATAAATACGCTTTTATTTGTTATACAATTGTTATGCAGTATATACCAGAGGTTGAAACTAATGCGGGGTACCCCCAAAACTGGAACTGCAATTTTCATCAAAACGAGGTTATTTCTCACTAATACATAACCCCAAACAACTGATAACAAGTAAAAAGTAGGTCATACTCCGGTGTTGACAATTATAGCACATAGTGTCATTCACAATCCATGGGCTGTAAACTTTCACAATGTGTTGACTAGTAAAGCGGGTTGATCGTTCAGCCGGCGAGTGTGTGTAGGGGCGTGGGTGGGTAGGTGTGAGTTTTAGGTATCAAAGTCTTCGCTATTTTGTATGTTTTTTTTTGTGTGTGTCTCTCTCCTATCATCTTCTCCCTCTCTTACCTATGCACCTATTCACCTATAAATATTTCACTGAATGTACAGTATGTTAACATTTGTGTGTGTCTGTGTGTGTGTGTGTGTGTGTGTGTGTGTGTGTGTGTGTGTGTGAGTGTGTGTGTATCTGTGGGTGCGTGCGTGTGTGTGTTTGTGTGTGGGTGTTTAGTTTTTTTGTTTTTTATGGTTTCTTTTAATTATTTTAATTATTATTATTTTAATTATTATTTATTTATTTTGCCATTAAACTGGTTCCTTTCTGTCTCAGTTTATTTTCGTGTTTACATCTAGAAATGGGAGTTTTGGGGTTTATTTTAAAGATTGCGCCGTGACGTAACATGTAAGATCACTCTGTGTTGAAGGAAATGCTTATTTAACGACACATTCAACACATTTCATTTACGGTTATATGGAGTCAGACATATGGTTAAGGACCACACAGATATTGAGGGAGGAAACCCACTGTCGCCACTTCATGGGCTACTCTTTTTATTAGCAGCAAGGGATATTTTATATGCAACATCCCATAGACAGGATAGCACATACCACGGTCTTTGATATATCAGTCGTGGTGCACTGGCTGGACCGAGAAATATCCTGTGTTGAGAGACTCCGAGTCGATACTTTGCACTTAATGACGGAACAAAACGTTCTACCGTGTGATATTTGGGACCACTTCACCGGCATCTATTTAGTATATCTTTCTTTTCTATTTATTTGCAATAAAGTTCAAGTTCTTTTTGTATCATCATAATACATGATACGGGAAATGTACATGGCTATGGTGCAGAGTGATATAGTATAACATAAATAAATACACACACACGCACACACACACACACAAACACACATACACATACATACATACATACATACATACATATATATATATATATATATATATATATATATATATATAGTTTTTAATTAGTACACAGTTGTAATGCAGTATAAATTTAAAACCTGTACAGTTTACCAGTAACAAAATGTTGTTTTAATTAGTACACAGGTACCGGCCTCGGTGGCGTCGTGGCAGGCCATCGGTCTACAGGCTGGTAGGTACTGGTTTCGGATCCCAGTCGAGGCATGGGATTTTTATCCAGATACCGACTCCAAACCCTGAGTGAGTGCTCCGCAAGGCTCCGCAAGGCTCAATGGGTAGGTGTAAACCACTTGCACCGACCAGTGATCCATAACTGGTTCAACAAAGGCCATGGTTTGTGCTATCCTGCCTGTGGGAAGCGCAAATAAAAGATCCCTTGCTGCCTGTCTTAAAAAGAGTAGCCTATGTGGCGACAGCGGATTTCCTCTAAAACAGAGTCAGAATGACCATATCTTTGACGTCCAATAGCCGATGATAAGATACAAAAATCAATGTGCTCTAGTGGCGTCGTTAAATAAAACAAACTTTACTTTTAGTACACAGTTGTAATGCAGTATAAAAGTTAAAACCTGCGATTCCAAGAAAAATGAGTGCCCTGCGTTTGCTGTCATTGTAACATGTGTACGACAGTCGGGCCATTCTGATAACTAAAATTACACATTAAAGATATACTATTGTTTAGAATATCAGAATATGTATAACCAAGCATTAGCCCACGGTCGGACACGCATTGCACACACAGACACTGGTATTGAAAACAAGAAAATGTATATGATGTTTAATATTAGTCGCCTAAACAAATATCATCGTACAATGATAGCAAACCATTTAATTAAGCAGTCATTAAATATCTTACATATCACATGACCCCCCGCCCATCCCCCACCCCCACCCCTATCATCGCATAGGTAGGTTGAATGTGGGTTGTCTCATTTTTTATTTGTGTTCTGTCTGGGTTTCTTGATGTGCTACTAAAATCAGGTCTGTTAGAAAATGTCAACAACATCGGCGATAGAAAGTTAAAGTGTGTTTTGTTTAACGACACCACTGGAGCACATTGATTAATTAATCATCGGCTACTGGGAGTCAAACATTTTATAATTCTGACGCGTAGTCATCAGAGGAAACCTGCTACATGTTTTATAATGCAGAAGTGGATCTTTTGTATGCACTTTCCCACAGACAGGAAAACACATATAACAACCTTTGTCCAGTCATAGTGCACTGGGTGGAACGAGAAAAAAACCTGGATAGATGCACCAAGGTGGTTTCATCCTGGGAAGGATGCACATCAAGCGAACGCTCAACCGACTGAGCTAAATCCCTCCCCCTGCGATAGAAATTTATTAACATGATTTTATTTATTTAACTCTAAAGCAAATAACTTCAAATAACTATCAGCGAAGGTATGTGTCTCCCCCGACAGTAGGTCATACTGTAAAGACCTAATTTCGTTCGCAGCGTAAACAGAAAGTACACACAGTGAGCTGGTTTTCGTGGAAATATATAATGTCCGTCTAGCTCTTGAACGGCGAGTACCAGGTAGTAGTATCATATAATGTCCGTCAGGCAGAGCAGAGTACTCGGGCTAGTATGTATGCATGTATATAATGTCCGTCTAGCTCTTGAACGGCAGAGTACTCGGGCTATGTATATATGTAGTGCTAGTATAAAATATAATGTCCGTCTAGCTCTTGAACGGCAGAGTACTCGGGCTAGTATGTATGCATGTATATAATGTCCGTAGCTCTTGTACTCTAGTATGGCTATGTATATATAATGTCCGTCTAGCTCTTGAACGGCAGAGTACTCGGTATAGTATGTATGCATGTATATAATGTCCGTCTAGCTCTTGAACGGCAGAGTACTCGGGCTAGTATGTATGCATGTATATAATGTCCGTCTAGCTCTTGAACGGCAGAGTACTCGGGCTAGTATGTATGCATGTATATAATGTCCGTCTAGCTCTTGAACGGCAGAGTACTCGGGCTAGTATGTATGCATGTATATAATGTCCGTCTAGCTCTTGAACGGCAGAGTACTCGGGCTAGTATGTATGCATGTATATAATGTCCGTCTAGCTCTTGAACGGCAGAGTACTCGGGCTAGTATGTATGCATGTATATAATGTCCGTCTAGCTCTTGAACGGCAGAGTACTCGGGCTAGTATGTATGCATGTATATAATGTCCGTCTAGCTCTTGAACGGCAGAGTACTCGGGCTAGTATGTATGTATGTATATAATGTCCGTCTATAATGTCCGTCTAGCTCTTGAACGGCAGAGTACTCGGGCTAGTATGTATGCATGTATATAATGTCCGTCTAGCTCTTGAACGGCAGAGTACTCGGGCTAGTATGTATGCATGTATATAATGTCCGTCTAGCTCTTGAACGGCAGAGTACTCGGGCTAGTATGTATGCATGTATATAATGTCCGTCTAGCTCTTGAACGGCAGAGTACTCGGGCTAGTATGTATGCATGTATATAATGTCCGTCTAGCTCTTGAACGGCAGAGTACTCGGGCTAGTATGTATGCATGTATATAATGTCCGTCTAGCTCTTGGCAGAGTACTCGGGCTAGTATGTATGCATGTATATAATGTCCGTCTAGCTCTTGAACGGCAGAGTACTCGGGCTAGTATGTATGCATGTATATAATGTCCGTCTAGCTCTTGAACGGCAGAGTACCCTGGCTATATAATGTCCGTCTAGCTCTTGAACGGCAGAGTACTCGGGCTAGTATGTATGCATGTATATAATGTCCGTCTAGCTCTTGAACGGCAGAGTACTCGGGCTAGTATGTATGCATGTATATAATGTCCGTCTAGCTCTTGAACGGCAGAGTACTCGGGCTAGTATGTATGCATGTATATAATGTCCGTCTAGCTCTTGAACGGCAGAGTACCCTGGCTATATAATGTCCGTCTAGCTCTTGAACGGCAGAGTACTCGGGCTAGTATGTCCGTCTAGCTCTTGTATGCTAGTATGTGCATATAATGTCCGTCTAGCTCTTGAACGGCAGAGTACTCGGGCTAGTATGTATGCATGTATATAATGTCCGTCTAGCTCTTGAACGGCAGAGTACTCGGGCTAGTATGTATGCATGTATATAATGTCCGTCTAGCTCTTGAACGGCAGAGTACTCGGGCTAGTATGTATGCATGTATATAATGTCCGTCTAGCTCTTGAACGGCAGAGTACTCGGGCTAGTATGTATGCATGTATATAATGTCCGTCTAGCTCTTGAACGGCAGAGTACTCGGGCTAGTATGTATGCATGTATATAATGTCCGTCTAGCTCTTGAACGGCAGAGTACTCGGGCTAGTATGTATGCATGTATATAATGTCCGTCTAGCTCTTGAACGGCAGAGTACTCGGGCTAGTATGTATGCATGTATATAATGTCCGTCTAGCTCTTGAACGGCAGAGTACTCGGGCTAGTATGTATGCATGTATATAATGTCCGTCTAGCTCTTGAACGGCAGAGTACTCGGGCTAGTATGTATGCATGTATATAATGTCCGTCTAGCTCTTGAACGGCAGAGTACTCGGGCTAGTATGTATGTATGCGGGCTATGTATATATAATGTCCGTCTAGCTCTTGAACGGCAGAGTACTCGGGCTAGTATGTATGCATGTATATAATGTCCGTCTAGCTCTTGAACGGCAGAGTACTCGGGCTAGTATGTATGCATGTATATAATGTCCGTCTAGCTCTTGAACGGCAGAGTACTCGGGCTAGTATGTATGCATGTATATAATGTCCGTCTAGCTCTTGAACGGCAGAGTACTCGGGCTAGTATGTATGCAGAGTACTCGGGCTAGTATGTATATATAATGTCCGTCTAGCTCTTGAACGGCAGAGTACTCGGGCTAGTATGTATGTATGCATGTATATAATGTCCGTCTAGCTCTTGAACGGCAGAGTACTCGGGCTAGTATGTATGCATGTATATAATGTCCGTCTAGCTCTTGAACGGCAGAGTACTCGGGCTAGTATGTATGCATGTATATAATGTCCGTCTAGCTCTTGAACGGCAGAGTACTCGGGCTAGTATGTATGCATGTATATAATGTCCGTCTAGCTCTTGAACGGCAGAGTACTCGGGCTAGTATGTATGCATGTATATAATGTCCGTCTAGCTCTTGAACGGCAGAGTACTCGGGCTAGTATGTATGCATGTATATAATGTCCGTCTAGCTCTTGAACGGCAGAGTACTCGGGCTAGTATGTATGCATGTATATAATGTCCGTCTAGCTCTTGAACGGCAGAGTACTCGGGCTAGTATGTATGCATGTATATAATGTCCGTCTAGCTCTTGAACGGCAGAGTACTCGGGCTAGTATGTATGCATGTATATAATGTCCGTCTAGCTCTTGAACGGCAGAGTACTCGGGCTAGTATGTATGCATGTATATAATGTCCGTCTAGCTCTTGAACGGCAGAGTACTCGGGCTAGTATGTATGCATGTATATAATGTCCGTCTAGCTCTTGAACGGCAGAGTACTCGGGCTAGTATGTATGCATGTATATAATGTCCGTCTAGCTCTTGAACGGCAGAGTACTCGGGCTAGTATGTATGCATGTGTATAATGTCCGTCTAGCTCTTGAACGGCAGAGTACTCGGGCTAGTATGTATGCATGTATATAATGTCCGTCTAGCTCTTGAACGGCAGAGTACTCGGGCTAGTATGTATGTATGTATATATAATGTCCGTCTAGCTCTTGAACGGCAGAGTACTCGGGCTAGTATGTATGTATGTGTATAATGTCCGTCTAGCTCTTGAACGGCAGAGTACTCGGGCTAGTATGTATGCATGTATATAATGTCCGTCTAGCTCTTGAACGGCAGAGTACTCGGGCTAGTATGTATGCATGTATATAATGTCCGTCTAGCTCTTGAACGGCAGAGTACTCGGGCTCGGGTCTAGTATGTATGCTAGTATGTATGCATGTATATAATGTCCGTCTAGCTCTTGAACGGCAGAGTACTCGGGCTAGTATGTATGCATGTATATAATGTCCGTCTAGCTCTTGAACGGCAGAGTACTCGGGCTAGTATGTATGCATGTATATAATGTCCGTCTAGCTCTTGAACGGCAGAGTACTCGGGCTAGTATGTATGCATGTATATAATGTCCGTCTAGCTCTTGAACGGCAGAGTACTCGGGCTAGTATGTATGCATGTATATAATGTCCGTCTAGCTCTTGAACGGCAGAGTACTCGGGCTAGTATGTATGCATGTATATAATGTCCGTCTAGCTCTTGAACGGCAGAGTACTCGGGCTAGTATGTATGCATGTATATAATGTCCGTCTAGCTCTTGAACGGCAGAGTACTCGGGCTAGTATGTATGCATGTATATAATGTCCGTCTAGCTCTTGAACGGCAGAGTACTCGGGCTAGTATGTATGCATGTATATAATGTCCGTCTAGCTCTTGAACGGCAGAGTACTCGGGCTAGTATGTATGCATGTATATAATGTCCGTCTAGCTCTTGAACGGCAGAGTACTCGGGCTAGTATGTATGCATGTATATAATGTCCGTCTAGCTCTTGAACGGCAGAGTACTCGGGCTAGTATGTATGCATGTATATAATGTCCGTCTAGCTCTTGAACGGCAGAGTACTCGGGCTAGTATGTATGCATGTATATAATGTCCGTCTAGCTCTTGAACGGCAGAGTACTCGGGCTAGTATGTATGCATGTATATAATGTCCGTCTAGCTCTTGAACGGCAGAGTACTCGGGCTAGTATGTATGCATGTATATAATGTCCGTCTAGCTCTTGAACGGCAGAGTACTCGGGCTAGTATGTATGCATGTATATAATGTCCGTCTAGCTCTTGAACGGCAGAGTACTCGGGCTAGTATGTATGCATGTATATAATGTCCGTCTAGCTCTTGAACGGCAGAGTACTCGGGCTAGTATGTATGCATGTATATAATGTCCGTCTAGCTCTTGAACGGCAGAGTACTCGGGCTAGTATGTATGCATGTATATAATGTCCGTCTAGCTCTTGAACGGCAGAGTACTCGGGCTAGTATGTATGCATGTATATAATGTCCGTCTAGCTCTTGAACGGCAGAGTACTCGGGCTAGTATGTATGCATGTATATAATGTCCGTCTAGCTCTTGAACGGCAGAGTACTCGGGCTAGTATGTATGTCCGTGCATGTATATATAATGTCCGTCTAGCTCTTGAACGGCAGAGTACTCGGGCTAGTATGTATGCATGTATATAATGTCCGTCTAGCTCTTGAACGGCAGAGTACTCGGGCTAGTATGTATGCATGTATATAATGTCCGTCTAGCTCTTGAACGGCAGAGTACTCGGGCTAGTATGTATGCATGTATATAATGTCCGTCTAGCTCTTGAACGGCAGAGTACTCGGGCTAGTATGTATGCATGTATATAATGTCCGTCTAGCTCTTGAACGGCAGAGTACTCGGGCTAGTATGTATGCATGTATATAATGTCCGTCTAGCTCTTGAACGGCAGAGTACTCGGGCTAGTATGTATGCATGTATATAATGTCCGTCTAGCTCTTGAACGGCAGAGTACTCGGGCTAGTATGTATGCATGTATATAATGTCCGTCTAGCTCTTGAACGGCAGAGTACTCGGGCTAGTATGTATGCATGTATATAATGTCCGTCTAGCTCTTGAACGGCAGAGTACTCGGGCTAGTATGTATGCATGTATATAATGTCCGTCTAGCTCTTGAACGGCAGAGTAACGGCAGCTAGTATGTATGCATGTATATAATGTCCGTCTAGCTCTTGAACGGCAGAGTACTCGGGCTAGTATGTATGCATGTATATAATGTCCGTCTAGCTCTTGAACGGCAGAGTACTCGGGCTAGTATGTATGCATGTATATAATGTCCGTCTAGCTCTTGAACGGCAGAGTACTCGGGCTAGTATGTATGCATGTATATAATGTCCGTCTAGCTCTTGAACGGCAGAGTACTCGGGCTAGTATGTATGCATGTATATAATGTCCGTCTAGCTCTTGAACGGCAGAGTACTCGGGCTAGTATGTATGCATGTATATAATGTCCGTCTAGCTCTTGAACGGCAGAGTACTCGGGCTAGTATGTATGCATGTATATAATGTCCGTCTAGCTCTTGAACGGCAGAGTACTCGGGCTAGTATGTATGCATGTATATAATGTCCGTCTAGCTCTTGAACGGCAGAGTACTCGGGCTAGTATGTATGCATGTGTATAATGTCCGTCTAGCTCTTGAACGGCAGAGTACTCAGGCTAGTATGCATGTATATAATGTCCGTCTAGCTCTTGAACGGCAGAGTACTCGGGCTAGTATGTATGCATGTATATAATGTCCGTCTAGCTCTTGAACGGCAGAGTACTCGGGCTAGTATGTATGCATGTATATAATGTCCGTCTAGCTCTTGAACGGCAGAGTACTCGGGCTAGTATGTATGCATGTATATAATGTCCGTCTAGCTCTTGAACGGCAGAGTACTCGGGCTAGTATGTATGCATGTATATAATGTCCGTCTAGCTCTTGAACGGCAGAGTACTCGGGCTAGTATGTATGCATGTATATAATGTCCGTCTAGCTCTTGAACGGCAGAGTACTCGGGCTAGTATGTATGCATGTATATAATGTCCGTCTAGCTCTTGAACGGCAGAGTACTCGGGCTAGTATGTATGCATGTATATAATGTCCGTCTAGCTCTTGAACGGCAGAGTACTCGGGCTATATAATGTCCGTCTAGCTCTTGAACGGCAGAGTACTCGGGCTAGTATGTATGCATGTATATAATGTCCGTCTAGCTCTTGAACGGCAGAGTACTCGGGCTAGTATGTATGCATGTATATAATGTCCGTCTAGCTCTTGAACGGCAGAGTACTCGGGCTAGTATGTATGCATGTATATAATGTCCGTCTAGCTCTTGAACGGCAGAGTACTCGGGCTAGTATGTATGCATGTATATAATGTCCGTCTAGCTCTTGAACGGCAGAGTACTCGGGCTAGTATGTATGCATGTATATAATGTCCGTCTAGCTCTTGAACGGCAGAGTACTCGGGCTAGTATGTATGCATGTATATAATGTCCGTCTAGCTCTTGAACGGCAGAGTACTCGGGCTAGTATGTATGCATGTATATAATGTCCGTCTAGCTCTTGAACGGCAGAGTACTCGGGCTAGTATGTATGCATGTATATAATGTCCGTCTAGCTCTTGAACGGCAGAGTACTCGGGCTA
>NW_024532623.1:0-8490 GCF_016097555.1 Gigantopelta aegis
CTGTTTTTACCAATTATTAGCTCAAAACTGTTAAAAAATATTGCAAACAACCTGTAGTAAAACCTCAGAGGTCATCTTATGCTATTTTGGAGGATACTGCAATTTAAAGTTGAAAAAATTTTTAATTTTCATTTTTAATAAAATTTAAAAAAAATGTTTTTTAATTTAATAAAATATTTAGAAAATATAATAAATTAGTTTTCATATTCCTTGTGGTATGCGACAATCAGGTCTGTGTAATTTCACCTCTCTGGTTATAATACTTTCATCAGAAATCAAGCATTTAACCCGGTGTAATGTGTGAAACTATATCAGGCCTCAGACCACAATTAATTTCGCTATATGTTTTCTATATAGCCTTAGTGGCTATAACATTTTTTATTAATATCAGCAGGCCCGTGAAGTTTTGTATGTACCTTTGCCTGCATGGGGGACACATACCCTGAAAAGGACAACCCCTGTTGTCCAGCTCTTTCTCCCAGCATATTGGTTTTAAACAGACACACCCTCTAAACCAGGCCGGAGTACACCCATTTTACACAAAAAGCACTACTTTTGCATGGGCCGGAATTACCACAAACAAGTCTTCAATGTCAACAAGTTACACATGTTTACAAACTACATGCTATCCCCTGTCACTTCAGTCAAACAGTTGCCACTTCATAGCTGTCTGCCATGAAATAATCACAGTCAAACAGCAGACTACTTGCGCGGTGAAACTTCCGGATTTTGGACAACCAAATGGGAAGATAACTGTAATCTGAGGCCTATCAGTCCATTTTTTCCCCTAAAAAACTGGCCCACACTAATGCATTCCAATGATATACATATTAAAGCAATGCTCGGTAAGTATCGGTATGTCACCTTTAAACTGAGAGTATACAGAGGCTGTGTTAAAAAACACCTACCACAGTGCCTTGCCATGGCCAATTTTAGCAATGGAAACTTGAGGGACACCAACTTCAAAATGTAATAACTTTATCAAATTTTGGAATTTCTTCATACAATGAGCAGCTATTTTTTCTTCTACATATGTTCTATCTGCACAGTGTTGTCTTGGAAAGATTTTGAAATATTTATAGGGAAAAAAAATCAATCATTAGATTTTACTTCATTTTTAATTAAATATTAAACTTAAATTTAAATTTTTGAGAAACAAAAAAATCTAAAACTGTAAAATTTTGCATTTTAGATATGATAAGTGGAGGCTTAGTAAAGATATGGTGACTGAATTCATGATACATTATTAGAAATGTGTCAGAGGGATGGTGAAAGTCACAAAATTGGGGCCATTTGCAACAAATGTTTACACACTAATTTCAGGGAAAATTAGACATGATAGGCCTCATATTCAATTTTGACCTGCTGTATTTACTTAATCTACTTCATTTACTGTATTAGACATGTAGCCACTTTGTAAAAGGCAAAACAGTCCATATAAATGCATATTAAATGAATATGCCCTACAGATATTACTTAGGTATACACCATAATATTTTTTTTGTTGACGACAACTTTGAAAATGAAGATTTTGTCACAAAATGCTGATATAAATCCTACCAAGAGGTACTTGCACCATATTTTTCAGTTTCCAGTGATAACTGTTAACAAGTGTAGTCATGTGCCAGTGTCTGGGATACCTCAGTGTAGTATTTCTTGATTGGAAGGATGTTTGTAGTAATGACCACTGAATATGCATTATGGATTATTCTGCCATATGTATTACAAGCCAAATGTTAACCTTTTTGGCACATTTTCTGCAATAAACTTGACAAGTATACCAGCATCTGATTACTGAACACAATAAATACATTCAGACAGCATAGAATATTAGCCTATTAGATTTTCTAAGGATAAAAGACCATTTTTGAAAAATGACTGAAGTGTGTAATTTACATAAATGTAGGTGAAATGTATTATTAGAGTACTTAATCTTGTTAAAAAACTGTATACTATTTATTTAAAGTGTTTAATTACATTTAGTAGTGATATATTCATTATATTTAGATCTTCTGTCCAATTGCAATAATTGAGAAACTCATTAAAATTCAATATGTAAAAAAAATTAAAATCTCAATATTGACTAACAAAATCCAACTTTTGCTCTTTTTTACCAAATTATTAGCTCAAAACTGTTAAAAAATATTGCAACAACCTGTAGTAACATCAGAGGTCATCTTATGCTATTTTGGAGGATACTGAAATTTAAAAGTTGAAAATTTTAATTTTAATTTTTAATAAATTCAAAAAAAATGTTTTTTAATTTAATAAAATATTTAGAAAATAAATAAATTAGTTTTCATATTCCTTGTGGTATGCACAATCAGTCTGTGTAATTTCACCTCTCTGGTTATAATACTTTCATCAGAATCAAGCATTTAACCGGTGTAATGTGTGAACTATATCAGGCCTCAGACCACAATTAATTTCGCTATATGTTTCTATATAGCCTTAGTGGCTATAACATTTTTATTAATATCAGCAGGCCCGTGAAGTTTTGTATGTACCTTTGCCTGCATGGGGGACACATACCCTGAAAAGGACAACCCCTGTTGTCCAGCTCTTTCTCCCAGCATATTGGTTTAAACAGACACACCCTCTAAACCAGGCCGGAGTACACCCATTTTTACACAAAAAGCACTACTTTTGCATGGGCCGGAATTACCACAAACAAGTCTTCAATGTCAACAAGTTACACATGTTTACAAACTACATGCTATCCCCTGTCACTTCAGTCAAACAGTTGCCACTTCATAGCTGTCTGCCATGAAATAATCACAGTCAAACAGCAGACTACTTGCGCGGTGAAACTTCCGGATTTTGGACAACCAAATGGGAAGATAACTGTAATCTGAGGCCTATCAGTCCATTTTTTCCCCTAAAAACTGGCCCACACTAATGCATTCCAATGATATACATATTAAAGCAATGCTCGGTAAGTATCGGTATGTCACACCTTTAAACTGAGAGTATACAGAGGCTGTGTTAAAACACCTACCACAGTGCCTTGCCATGGCCAATTTTAGCAATGGAAACTTGAGGGACACCAACTTCAAAATGTAATAACTTTATCAAATTTTGGAATTTCTTCATACAATGAGCAGCTATTTTTTCTTCTACATATGTTCTATCTGCACAGTGTTGTCTTGGAAAGATTTTGAAATATTTATAGGAAAAAAAAAATCAATCATTAGATTTTACTTCATTTTTAATTAAATATTAAACTTAAATTTAAATTTTTGAGAAACAAAAAAATCTAAAACTGTAAAATTTTGCATTTTAGATATGATAAGTGGAGGCTTAGTAAAGATATGGTGACTGAATTCATGATACATTATTAGAAATGTGTCAGAGGGATGGTGAAAGTCACAAAATTGGGGCCATTTGCAACAAATGTTTACACACTAATTTCAGGGAAAATTAGACATGATAGGCCTCATATTCAATTTTGACCTGCTGTATTTACTTAATCTACTTCATTTACTGTATTAGACATGTAGCCACTTTGTAAAAGGCAAAACAGTCCATATAAATGCATATTAAATGAATATGCCCTACAGATATTACTTAGGTATACACCATAATATTTTTTTTTGTTGACGACAACTTTGAAAATGAAGATTTTGTCACAAAATGCTGATATAAATCCTACCAAGAGGTACTTGCACCATATTTTTCAGTTTCCAGTGATAACTGTTAACAAGTGTAGTCATGTGCCAGTGTCTGGGATACCTCAGTGTAGTATTTCTTGATTGGAAGGATGTTTGTAGTAATGACCACTGAATATGCATTATGGATTATTCTGCCATATGTATTACAAGCCAAATGTTAACCTTTTTGGCACATTTTCTGCAATAAACTTGACAAGTATACCAGCATCTGATTACTGAACACAATAAATACATTCAGACAGCATAGAATATTAGCCTATTAGATTTTCTAAGGATAAAAGACCATTTTTGAAAAATGACTGAAGTGTGTAATTTACATAAATGTAGGTGAAATGTATTATTAGAGTACTTAATCTTGTTAAAAACTGTATACTATTTATTTAAAGTGTTTAATTACATTTAGTAGTGATATATTCATTATATTTAGATCTTCTGTCCAATTGCAATAATTGAGAAACTCATTAAAATTCAATATGTAAAAAAAATTAAAATCTCAATATTGACTAACAAAATCCAACTTTTGCTCTTTTTTACCAAATTATTAGCTCAAAACTGTTAAAAAATATTGCAACAACCTGTAGTAACATCAGAGGTCATCTTATGCTATTTTGGAGGATACTGAAATTTAAAAGTTGAAAAATTTTAATTTTAATTTTTAATAAATTCAAAAAAAAATGTTTTTTTAATTTAATAAAATATTTAGAAAATAAATAAATTAGTTTTCATATTCCTTGTGGTATGCACAATCAGTCTGTGTAATTTCACCTCTCTGGTTATAATACTTTCATCAGAATCAAGCATTTAACCGGTGTAATGTGTGAACTATATCAGGCCTCAGACCACAATTAATTTCGCTATATGTTTCTATATAGCCTTAGTGGCTATAACATTTTTATTAATATCAGCAGGCCCGTGAAGTTTTGTATGTACCTTTGCCTGCATGGGGGACACATACCCTGAAAAGGACAACCCCTGTTGTCCAGCTCTTTCTCCCAGCATATTGGTTTTAAACAGACACACCCTCTAAACCAGGCCGGAGTACACCCATTTTACACAAAAAGCACTACTTTTGCATGGGCCGGAATTACCACAAACAAGTCTTCAATGTCAACAAGTTACACATGTTTACAAACTACATGCTATCCCCTGTCACTTCAGTCAAACAGTTGCCACTTCATAGCTGTCTGCCATGAAATAATCACAGTCAAACAGCAGACTACTTGCGCGGTGAAACTTCCGGATTTTGGACAACCAAATGGGAAGATAACTGTAATCTGAGGCCTATCAGTCCATTTTTTTCCCCTAAAAACTGGCCCACACTAATGCATTCCAATGATATACATATTAAAGCAATGCTCGGTAAGTATCGGTATGTCACCTTTAAACTGAGAGTATACAGAGGCTGTGTTAAAACACCTACCACAGTGCCTTGCCATGGGCCAATTTTAGCAATGGAAACTTGAGGGACACACCAACTTCAAAATGTAATAACTTTATCAAATTTTGGAATTTCTTCATACAATGAGCAGCTATTTTTTCTTCTACATATGTTCTATCTGCACAGTGTTGTCTTGGAAAGATTTTGAAATATTTATAGGAAAAAAAATCAATCATTAGATTTTACTTCATTTTTAATTAAATATTAAACTTAAATTTAAATTTTTGAGAAACAAAAAAAATCTAAAACTGTAAAATTTTTGCATTTTAGATATGATAAGTGGAGGCTTAGTAAAGATATGGTGACTGAATTCATGATACATTATTAGAAATGTGTCAGAGGGATGGTGAAAGTCACAAAATTGGGGCCATTTGCAACAAATGTTTACACACTAATTTCAGGGAAAATTAGACATGATAGGCCTCATATTCAATTTTGACCTGCTGTATTTACTTAATCTACTTCATTTACTGTATTAGACATGTAGCCACTTTGTAAAAGGCAAAACAGTCCATATAAATGCATATTAAATGAATATGCCCTACAGATATTACTTAGGTATACACCATAATATTTTTTTTGTTGACGACGACAACTTTGAAAATGAAGATTTTGTCACAAAATGCTGATATAAATCCTACCAAGAGGTACTTGCACCATATTTTTCAGTTTCCAGTGATAACTGTTAACAAGTGTAGTCATGTGCCAGTGTCTGGGATACCTCAGTGTAGTATTTCTTGATTGGAAGGATGTTTGTAGTAATGACCACTGAATATGCATTATGGATTATTCTGCCATATGTATTACAAGCCAAATGTTAACCTTTTTGGCACATTTTCTGCAATAAACTTGACAAGTATACCAGCATCTGATTACTGAACACAATAAATACATTCAGACAGCATAGAATATTAGCCTATTAGATTTTTCTAAGGATAAAAGACCATTTTGAAAAAATGACTGAAGTGTGTAATTTACATAAATGTAGGTGAAATGTATTATTAGAGTACTTAATCTTGTTAAAAACTGTATACTATTTATTTAAAGTGTTTAATTACATTTAGTAGTGATATATTCATTATATTTAGATCTTCTGTCCAATTGCAATAATTGAGAAACTCATTAAAATTCAATATGTAAAAAAAAATTAAAATCTCAATATTGACTAACAAAATCCAACTTTTGCTCTTTTTTACCAAATTATTAGCTCAAAACGTGTTAAAAAATATTGCAACAACCTGTAGTAACATCAGAGGTCATCTTATGCTATTTTGGAGGATACTGAAATTTAAAAGTTGAAAAATTTTAATTTTTAATTTTTAATAAATTCAAAAAAAATGTTTTTTAATTTAATAAAATATTTAGAAAATAAATAAATTAGTTTTCATATTCCTTGTGGTATGCACAATCAGTCTGTGTAATTTCACCTCTCTGGTTATAATACTTTCATCAGAATCAAGCATTTAACCGGTGTAATGTGTGAACTATATCAGGCCTCAGACCACAATTAATTTCGCTATATGTTTCTATATAGCCTTAGTGGCTATAACATTTTTATTAATATCAGCAGGCCCGTGAAGTTTTGTATGTACCTTTGCCTGCATGGGGGACACATACCCTGAAAAGGACAACCCCTGTTGTCCAGCTCTTTCTCCCAGCATATTGGTTTAAACAGACACACCCTCTAAACCAGGCCGGAGTACACCCATTTTTACACAAAAAGCACTACTTTTGCATGGGCCGGAATTACCACAAACAAGTCTTCAATGTCAACAAGTTACACATGTTTACAAACTACATGCTATCCCCTGTCACTTCAGTCAAACAGTTGCCACTTCATAGCTGTCTGCCATGAAATAATCACAGTCAAACAGCAGACTACTTGCGCGGTGAAACTTCCGGATTTTGGACAACCAAATGGGAAGATAACTGTAATCTGAGGCCTATCAGTCCATTTTTTTTCCCCTAAAAACTGGCCCACACTAATGCATTCCAATGATATACATATTAAAGCAATGCTCGGTAAGTATCGGTATGTCACCTTTAAACTGAGAGTATACAGAGGCTGTGTTAAAACACCTACCACAGTGCCTTGCCATGGCCAATTTTAGCAATGGAAACTTGAGGGACACCAACTTCAAAATGTAATAACTTTATCAAATTTTGGAATTTCTTCATACAATGAGCAGCTATTTTTTCTTCTACATATGTTCTATCTGCACAGTGTTGTCTTGGAAAGATTTTGAAATATTTATAGGAAAAAAAAAATCAATCATTAGATTTTACTTCATTTTTAATTAAATATTAAACTTAAATTTAAATTTTTGAGAAACAAAAAAATCTAAAACTGTAAAATTTTGCATTTTAGATATGATAAGTGGAGGCTTAGTAAAAGATATGGTGACTGAATTCATGATACATTATTAGAAATGTGTCAGAGGGATGGTGAAAGTCACAAAATTGGGGCCATTTGCAACAAATGTTTACACACTAATTTCAGGGAAAATTAGACATGATAGGCCTCATATTCAATTTTGACCTGCTGTATTTACTTAATCTACTTCATTTACTGTATTAGACATGTAGCCACTTTGTAAAAGGCAAAACAGTCCATATAAATGCATATTAAATGAATATGCCCTACAGATATTACTTAGGTATACACCATAAATTTTTTTTTTGTTGACGACAACTTTGAAAATGAAGATTTTGTCACAAAATGCTGATATAAATCCTACCAAGAGGTACTTGCACCATATTTTTCAGTTTCCAGTGATAACTGTTTAACAAGTGTAGTCATGTGCCAGTGTCTGGGATACCTCAGTGTAGTATTTCTTGATTGGAAGGATGTTTGTAGTAATGACCACTGAATATGCATTATGGATTATTCTGCCATATGTATTACAAGCCAAAATGTTAACCTTTTTGGCACATTTTCTGCAATAAAACTTGACAAGTATACCAGCATCTGATTACTGAACACAATAAATACATTCAGACAGCATAGAATATTAGCCTATTAGATTTTCTAAGGATAAAAGACCATTTTTGAAAAATGACTGAAGTGTGTAATTTACATAAATGTAGGTGAAATGTATTATTAGAGTACTTAATCTTGTTAAAAACTGTATACTATTTATTTAAAGTGTTTAATTACATTTAGTAGTGATATATTCATTATATTTAGATCTTCTGTCCAATTGCAATAATTGAGAAACTCATTAAAATTCAATATGTAAAAAAAAATTAAAATCTCAATATTGACTAACCAAATCCAACTTTTGCTCTTTTTTACCAAATTATTAGCTCAAAACGTTAAAAAATATTGCAACAACCTGTAGTAACATCAGAGGTCTCTTATGCCTATTTTGGAGCCGTGAA
>NW_024532624.1:0-14467 GCF_016097555.1 Gigantopelta aegis
TTTTTGGTACATAATGGATTGGGACCACTCACACAGGGTCTCCTCCACTCTATAAATATCAGAACCCTTTCCGGAAGTCAGTATATGAGGCAATTACCGTTATATAAGAAAGCACTATAGTGGTGAAATCATTGATATACGTGTACTGAACTCTACTTCACCCCACCCCTTCAAAGAAAATGTGTACATCTAAAGGAAAATGTATGTATCGTATGTACGCTCTGTGTGGGCGAATTATAGGCACATTTATTTTAGTCCTTGACCCAAACAATTGCTGAATAAGTGAAACAAGTAATTTTGGGGCCGAATTTTCCAAAATTGATTTTTGCCGAACGGTGAGTCATAAGTAGTCGAATAAAGATTTTTTTGGTACATAATGGATTGGGACCACTCACACAGGGTCTCCTCCACTCTATAAATATCAGAACCCTTTCCGGAAGTCAGTATATGAGGCAATTACCGTTATATAAGAAAGCACTATAGTGGTGAAATCATTGATATACGTGTACTGAACTCTACTTCACCCCACCCCTTCAAAGAAAATGTGTACATCTAAAGGAAAATGTATGTATCGTATGTACGCTCTGTGTGGGCGAATTATAGGCACATTTATTTTAGTCCTTGACCCAAACAATTGCTGAATAAGTGAAACAAGTAATTTTGGGGCCGAATTTTCGAAAATTGATTTGTGCCGAACGGTGAGTCATAAGTAGTCGAATAAAGAATTTTTTTGGTACATAATGGATTGGGACCACTCACACAGGGTCTCCTTCACTCTATAAATATCAGAACCCTTTCCGGAAGTCAGTATATGAGGCAATTACCGTTATATAAGAAAGCACTATAGTGGTGAAATCATTGATATACGTGTACTGAACTCTACTTCACCCCACCCCTTCAAAGAAAATGTGTACATCTAAAGGAAAATGTATGTATCATATGTACGACCTGCGTGGGCGAATTATAGGCACATTTATTTTAGTCCTTGACCCAAATAATTGCTGAATAAGTGAAAAAAGTAATTTTTTGGGGCCGAATTTTTACCGAACGGTGAGTCATAAGTAGTCGAATAAAGATTTTTTTGGTACATAATGGATTGGGACCACTCACACAGGGTCTCCTGCACTCTATAAATATCAGAACCCTTTCCGGAAGTCAGTATATGAGGCAATTACCGTTATATAAGAAAGCACTATAGTGGTGAAATCATTGATATACGTGTACTGAACTCTACTTCACCCCACCCCTTCAAAGAAAATGTGTACATCTAAAGGAAAATGTATGTATCGTATGTACGCTCTGTGTGGGCGAATTATAGGCACATTTATTTTAGTCCTTGACCCAAACAATTGCTGAATAAGTGAAACAAGTAATTTTGGGGCCGAATTTTCAAAATTGATTTTTGCCGAACGGTGAGTCATAAGTAGTCGAATAAAGAATTTTTTTGGTACATAATGGATTGGGACCACTCACACAGGGTCTCCTCCACGGTGAGTCATAAGTAGTCGAATAAAGAATATACATAATGGATTGGGACCACTCACACAGGGTTCCTCCACTCTATAAATATCAGAACCCTTTCCGGAAGTCAGTATATGAGGCAATTACCGTTATATAAGAAAGCACTATAGTGGTGAAATCATTGATATACGTGTACTGAACTCTACTTCACCCCACCCCTTCAAAGAAAATGTGTACATCTAAAGGAAAATGTATGTATCGTATGTACGCTCTGTGTGGGCGAATTATAGGCACATTTATTTTAGTCCTTGACCCAAACAATTGCTGAATAAGTGAAAAAAGTAATTTTGGGGCCGAATTTTCGAAAATTGATTTTGCCGAACGGTGAGTCATAAGTAGTCGAATAAAGAATTTTTTTGGTACATAATGGATTGGGACCACTCACACAGGGTCTCCTCCACTCTATAAATATCAGAACCCTTTCCGGAAGTCAGTATATGAGGCAATTACCGTTATATAAGAAAGCACTATAGTGGTGAAATCATTGATATACGTGTACTGAACTCTACTTCACCCCACCCCTTCAAAGAAAATGTGTACATCTAAAGGAAAATGTATGTATCGTATGTACGCTCTGTGTGGGCGAATTATAGGCACATTTATTTTAGTCCTTGACCCAAACAATTGCTGAATAAGTGAAACAAGTAATTTTGGGGCCGAATTTTCCAAAATTGATTTTTGCCGAACGGTGAGTCATAAGTAGTCGAATAAAGAATTTTTTTGGTACATAATGGATTGGGACCACTCACACAGGGTCTCCTCCACTCTATAAATATCAGAACGCTTTCCGGAAGTCAGTATATGAGGCAATTACCGTTATATAAGAAAGCACTATAGTGGTGAAATCATTGATATACGTGTACTGAACTCTATTTCACCCCACCCCTTCAAAGAAAATGTGTACATCTAAAGGAAAATGTATGTATCGTATGTACGCTCTGTGTGGGCGAATTATAGGCACATTTATTTTAGTCCTTGACCCAAACAATTGCTGAATAAGTGAAACAAGTAATTTTGGGGCCGAATTTTCCAAAATTATTTTTTCCCGAACGGTGAGTCATAAGTAGTCGAATAAAGAATTTTTTTGGTACATAATGGATTGGGACCACTCACACAGGGTCTCCTCCACTCTATAAATATCAGAACGCTTTCCGGAAGTCAGTATATGAGGCAATTACCGTTATATAAGAAAGCACTATAGTGGTGAAATCATTGATATACGTGTACTGAACTCTATTTCACCCCACCCCTTCAAAGAAAATGTGTACATCTAAAGGAAAATGTATGTATCGTATGTACGCTCTGTGTGGGCGAATTATAGGCACATTTATTTCAGTCCTTGACCCAAACAATTGCTGAATAAGTGAAACAAGTATTTTCGGGGCCGAATTTTCGAAAATTGATTTGTGCCGAACGGTGAGTCATAAGTAGTCGAATAAAGAATTTTTTGGTACATAATGGATTGGGACCACTCACACAGGGTCTCCTTCACTCTATAAATATCAGAACCCTTTCCGGAAGTCAGTATATGAGGCAATTACCGTTATATAAGAAAGCACTATAGTGGTGAAATCATTGATATACGTGTACTGAACTCTACTTCACCCCACCCCTTCAAAGAAAATGTGTACATCTAAAGGAAAATGTATGTATCGTATGTACGACCTGCGTGGGCGAATTATAGGCACATTTATTTTAGTCCTTGACCCAAATAATTGCTGAATAAGTGAAAAAAGTAATTTTGGGGCCGAATTTTTACCGAATGGTGAGTCATAAGTAGGCGAATAAAGAATTTTTTTGGTACATAATGGATTGGGACCACCAACACAGGGTCTCCTGCACTCTGTAAATATCCGAACCCTTTCCGGAAGTCAGTATATGAGGCAATTACCGTTATATAAGAAAGCACTATAGTGGTGAAATCATTGATATACGTGTACTGAACTCTACTTCACCCCACACCTTCAAAGAAAATGTGTACATCTAAAGGAAAATGTATGTATCGTATGTACGCTCTGTGTGGGCGAATTATAGGCACATTTATTTTAGTCCTTGACCCAAACAATTGCTGAATAAGTGAAACAAGTAATTTTGCAGCCGAATTTTCCAAAATTAATTTTTCCCGAACGGTGAGTCATAAGTAGTCGAATAAAGAATTTTTTTGGTACATAATGGATTGGGACCACTCACACAGGGTCTCCTCCACTCTATAAATATCAGAACGCTTTCCGGAAGTCAGTATATGAGGCAATTACCGTTATATAAGAAAGCACTATAGTGGTGAAATCATTGATATACGTGTACTGAACTCTATTTCACCCCACCCCTTCAAAGAAAATGTGTACATCTAAAGGAAAATGTATGTATCGTATGTACGCTCTGTGTGGGCGAATTATAGGCACATTTATTTCAGTCCTTGACCCAAACAATTGCTGAATAAGTGAAACAAGTATTTTTGGGGCCGAATTTTCGAAAATTGATTTGTGCCGAACGGTGAGTCATAAGTAGTCGAATAAAGAATTTTTTGGTTTTTTTGGTACATAATGGATTGGGACCACTCACACACAGGGTCTCCTTCACTCTATAAATATCAGAACCCTTTCCGGAAGTCAGTATATGAGGCAATTACCGTTATATAAGAAAGCACTATAGTGGTGAAATCATTGATATACGTGTACTGAACTCTACTTCACCCCACCCCTTCAAAGAAAATGTGTACATCTAAAGGAAAATGTATGTATCGTATGTACGCTCTGTGTGGGCGAATTATAGGCACATTTATTTTAGTCCTTGACCCAAATAATTGCTGAATAAGTGAAAAAAGTAATTTTGGGGCCGAATTTTTACCGAATGGTGAGTCATAAGTAGTCGAATAAAGAATTTTTTTGGTACATAATGGATTGGGACCACTCACACAGGGTCTCCTGCACTCTATAAATATCAGAACCCTTTCCGGAAGTCAGTATATGAGGCAATTACCGTTATATAAGAAAGCACTATAGTGGTGAAATCATTGATATACGTGTACTGAACTCTACTTCACCCCACCCCTTCAGAAAATGTGTACATCTAAAGGAAAATGTATGTATCGTATGTACGCTCTGTGTGGGCGAATTATAGGCACATTTATTTTAGTCCTTGACCCAAATAATTGCTGAATAAGTGAAAAAAGTAATTTTGGGGCCGAATTTTCCAAAATTGATTTTTGCCGAACGGTGAGTCATAAGTAGTCGAATAAAGAATTTTTTTGGTACATAATGGATTGGGACCACTCACACAGGGTCTCCTCCACTCTATAAATATCAGAACCCTTTCCGGAAGTCAGTATATGAGGCAATTACCGTTATATAAGAAAGCACTATAGTGGTGAAATCATTGATATACGTGTACTGAACTCTACTTCACCCCACCCCTTCAAAGAAAATGTGTACATCTAAAGGAAAATGTATGTATCGTATGTACGCTCTGTGTGGGCGAATTATAGGCACATTTATTTTAGTCCTTGACCCAAACAATTGCTGAATAAGTGAAACAAGTAATTTTGGGGCCGAATTTTCCAAAAAATTGATTTTTGCCGAACGGTGAGTCATAAGTAGTCGAATAAAGATTTTTTTGGTACATAATGGATTGGGACCACTCACACAGGGTCTCCTCCACTCTATAAATATCAGAACCCTTTCCGGAAGTCAGTATATGAGGCAATTACCGTTATATAAGAAAGCACTATAGTGGTGAAATCATTGATATACGTGTACTGAACTCTACTTCACCCCACCCCTTCAAAGAAAATGTGTACATCTAAAGGAAAATGTATGTATCGTATGTACGCTCTGTGTGGGCGAATTATAGGCACATTTATTTCAGTCCTTGACCCAAACAATTGCTGAATAAGTGAAACAAGTAATTTTGGGGCCGAATTTTCGAAAATTGATTTGTGCCGAACGGTGAGTCATAAGTAGTCGAATAAAGACATTTTTTGGTACATAATGGATTGGGACCACTCACACAGGGTCTCCTTCACTCTATAAATATCAGAACCCTTTCCGGAAGTCAGTATATGAGGCAATTACCGTTATATAAGAAAGCACTATAGTGGTGAAATCATTGATATACGTGTACTGAACTCTACTTCACCCCACCCCTTCAAAGAAAATGTGTACATCTAAAGGAAAATGTATGTATCGTATGTACGACCTGCGTGGGCGAATTATAGGCACATTTATTTTAGTCCTTGACCCAAATAATTGCTGAATAAGTGAAAAAAGTAATTTTGGGGCCGAATTTTTACCGAATGGTGAGTCATAAGTAGTCGAATAAAGAATTTTTTTGGTACATAATGGATTGGGACCACCAACACAGGGTCTCCTGCACTCTATAAATATCCGAACCCTTTCCGGAAGTCAGTATATGAGGCAATTACCGTTATATAAGAAAGCACTATAGTGGTGAAATCATTGATATACGTGTACTGAACTCTACTTCACCCCACACCTTCAAAGAAAATGTGTACATCTAAAGGAAAATGTATGTATCGTATGTACGCTCTGTGTGGGCGAATTATAGGCACATTTATTTTAGTCCTTGACCCAAACAATTGCTGAATAAGTGAAACAAGTAATTTTGCAGCCGAATTTTCCAAAATTAATTTTTCCCGAACGGTGAGTCATAAGTAGTCGAATAAAGAATTTTTTTGGTACATAATGGATTGGGACCACTCACACAGGGTCTCCTCCACTCTATAAATATCAGAACGCTTTCCGGAAGTCAGTATATGAGGCAATTACCGTTATATAAGAAAGCACTATAGTGGTGAAATCATTGATATACGTGTACTGAACTCTATTTCACCCCACCCCTTCAAAGAAAATGTGTACATCTAAAGGAAAATGTATGTATCGTATGTACGCTCTGTGTGGGCGAATTATAGGCACATTTATTTCAGTCCTTGACCCAAACAATTGCTGAATAAGTGAAAACAAGTAATTTTGGGGCCGAATTTTCGAAAATTGATTTGTGCCGAACGGTGAGTCATAAGTAGTCGAATAAAGAATTTTTTTGGTACATATAATGGATTGGGACCACTCACACAGGGTCTCCTTCACTCTATAAATATCAGAACCCTTTCCGGAAGTCAGTATATGAGGCAATTACCGTTATATAAGAAAGCACTATAGTGGTGAAATCATTGATATACGTGTACTGAACTCTACTTCACCCCACCCCTTCAAAGAAAATGTGTACATCTAAAGGAAAATGTATGTATCGTATGTACGACCTGTGTGGGCGAATTATAGGCACATTTATTTTAGTCCTTGACCCAAATAATTGCTGAATAAGTGAAAAAAAGTAATTTTGGGGCCGAATTTTTACCGAATGGTGAGTCATAAGTAGTCGAATAAAGAATTTTTTTGGTACATAATGGATTGGGACCACTCACACAGGGTCTCCTCCACTCTATAAATATCAGAACCCTTTCCGGAAGTCAGTATATGAGGCAATTACCGTTATATAAGAAAGCACTATAGTGGTGAAATCATTGATATACGTGTACTGAACTCTACTTCACCCCACCCCTTCAAAGAAAATGTGTACATCTAAAGGAAAATGTATGTATCGTATGTACGCTCTGTGTGGGCGAATTATAGGCACATTTATTTTAGTCCTTGACCCAAACAATTGCTGAATAAGTGAAACAAGTAATTTTGGGGCCGAATTTTCGAAAATTGATTTTTGCCGAACGGTGAGTCATAAGTAGTCGAATAAAGAATTTTTTTGGTACATAATGGATTGGGACCACTCACACAGGGTCTCCTCCACTCTATAAATATCAGAACCCTTTCCGGAAGTCAGTATATGAGGCAATTACCGTTATATAAGAAAGCACTATAGTGGTGAAATCATTGATATACGTGTACTGAACTCTACTTCACCCCACCCCTTCAAAGAAAATGTGTACATCTAAAGGAAAATGTATGTATCGTATGTACGCTCTGTGTGGGCGAATTATAGGCACATTTATTTTAGTCCTTGACCCAAACAATTGCTGAATAAGTGAAACAAGTAATTTTTGGCCGAATTTCGAAAATTGATTTTTGCCGAACGGTGAGTCATAAGTAGTCGAATAAAGAATTTTTTTGGTACATAATGGATTGGGACCACTCACACAGGGTCTCCTCCACTCTATAAATATCAGAACCCTTTCCGGAAGTCAGTATATGAGGCAATTACCGTTATATAAGAAAGCACTATAGTGGTGAAATCATTGATATACGTGTACTGA
The DNA here is from genome assembly GCF_016097555.1 of Gigantopelta aegis. NCBI lineage: Eukaryota > Metazoa > Mollusca > Gastropoda > Neomphalida > Peltospiridae > Gigantopelta > Gigantopelta aegis. Next base: position 7,802 of record NW_024532624.1, read on the forward strand.
ACTCTACTTCACCCCACCCCTTCAAAGAAAATGTGTACATCTAAAGGAAAATGTATGTATCGTATGTACGCTCTGTGTGGGCGAATTTATTTTAGTCCTTGACCCAAATAATTGCTGAATAAGTGAAAAAAGTAATTTTGGGGCCGAATTTTCGAAAATTGATTTTTGCCGAACGGTGAGTCATAAGTAGTCGAATAAAGAATTTTTTTGGTACATAATGGATTGGGACCACTCACACAGGGTCTCCTCCACTCTATAAATATCAGAACCCTTTCCGGAAGTCAGTATATGAGGCAATTACCGTTATATAAGAAAGCACTATAGTGGTGAAATCATTGATATACGTGTACTGAACTCTACTTCACCCCACCCCTTCAAAGAAAATGTGTACATCTAAAGGAAAATGTATGTATCGTATGTACGCTCTGTGTGGGCGAATTATAGGCACATTTATTTTAGTCCTTGACCCAAACAATTGCTGAATAAGTGAAACAAGTAATTTTGGGGCCGAATTTTCCAAAATTAATTTTTGCCGAACGGTGAGTCATAAGTAGTCGAATAAAGAATTTTTTTGGTACATAATGGATTGGGACCACTCACACAGGGTCTCCTCCACTCTATAAATATCAGAACCCTTTCCGGAAGTCAGTATATGAGGCAATTACCGTTATATAAGAAAGCACTATAGTGGTGAAATCATTGATATACGTGTACTGAACTCTATTTCACCCCACCCCTTCAAAGAAAATGTGTACATCTAAAGGAAAATGTATGTATCGTATGTACGCTCTGTGTGGGCGAATTATAGGCACATTTATTTCAGTCCTTGACCCAAACAATTGCTGAATAAGTGAAACAAGTAATTTTGGGGCCGAATTTTCGAAAATTGATTTGTGCCGAACGGTGAGTCATAAGTAGTCGAATAAAGAATTTTTTTGGTACATAATGGATTGGGACCACTCACACAGGGTCTCCTTCACTCTATAAATATCAGAACCCTTTCCGGAAGTCAGTATATGAGGCAATTACCGTTATATAAGAAAGCACTATAGTGGTGAAATCATTGATATACGTGTACTGAACTCTACTTCACCCCACCCCTTCAAAGAAAATGTGTACATCTAAAGGAAAATGTATGTATCGTATGTACGACCTGCGTGGGCGAATTATAGGCACATTTATTTTAGTCCTTGACCCAAATAATTGCTGAATAAGTGAAAAAAGTAATTTTGGGGCCGAATTTTTACCGAATGGTGAGTCATAAGTAGTCGAATAAAGAATTTTTTTGGTACATAATGGATTGGGACCACTCACACAGGGTCTCCTGCACTCTATAAATATCAGAACCCTTTCCGGAAGTCAGTATATGAGGCAATTACCGTTATATAAGAAAGCACTATAGTGGTGAAATCATTGATATACGTGTACTGAACTCTACTTCACCCCACACCTTCAAAGAAAATGTGTACATCTAAAGGAAAATGTATGTATCGTATGTACGCTCTGTGTGGGCGAATTATAGGCACATTTATTTTAGTCCTTGACCCAAACAATTGCTGAATAAGTGAAACAAGTAATTTTGGGGCCGAATTTTCCAAAATTAATTTTTCCCGAACGGTGAGTCATAAGTAGTCGAATAAAGAATTTTTTTGGTACATAATGGATTGGGACCACTCACACAGGGTCTCCTCCACTCTATAAATATCAGAACCCTTTCCGGAAGTCAGTATATGAGGCAATTACCGTTATATAAGAAAGCACTATAGTGGTGAAATCATTGATATACGTGTACTGAACTCTACTTCACCCCACCCCTTCAAAGAAAATGTGTACATCTAAAGGAAAATGTATGTATCGTATGTACGCTCTGTGTGGGCGAATTATAGGCACATTTATTTTAGTCCTTGACCCAAACAATTGCTGAATAAGTGAAACAAGTAATTTTGGGGCCGAATTTTCGAAAATTGATTTTTGCCGAACGGTGAGTCATAAGTAGTCGAATAAAGACATTTTTTGGTACATAATGGATTGGGACCACTCACACAGGGTCTCCTTCACTCTATAAATATCAGAACCCTTTCCGGAAGTCAGTATATGAGGCAATTACCGTTATATAAGAAAGCACTATAGTGGTGAAATCATTGATATACGTGTACTGAACTCTACTTCACCCCACCCCTTCAAAGAAAATGTGTACATCTAAAGGAAAATGTATGTATCGTATGTACGCTCTGTGTGGGCGAATTATAGGCACATTTATTTTAGTCCTTGACCCAAATAATTGCTGAATAAGTGAAAAAAGTAATTTTGGGGCCGAATTTTTTTGATTTTTGCCGAACGGTGAGTCATAAGTAGTCGAATAAAGAATTTTTTTGGTACATAATGGATTGGGACCACTCACACAGGGTCTCCTGCACTCTATAAATATCAGAACCCTTTCCGGAAGTCAGTATATGAGGCAATTACCGTTATATAAGAAAGCACTATAGTGGTGAAATCATTGATATACGTGTACTGAACTCTACTTCACCCCACCCCTTCAAAGAAAATGTGTACATCTAAAGGAAAATGTATGTATCGTATGTACGCTCTGTGTGGGCGAATTATAGGCACATTTATTTTAGTCCTTGACCCAAATAATTGCTGAATAAGTGAAAAAAGTAATTTTGGGGCCGAAAAATGATTTTTACCGAACGGTGAGTCATAAGTAGTCGAATAAAGAATTTTTTTGGTACATAATGGATTGGGACCACTCACACAGGGTCTCCTCCACTCTATAAATATCAGAACCCTTTCCGGAAGTCAGTATATGAGGCAATTACCGTTATATAAGAAAGCACTATAGTGGTGAAATCATTGATATACGTGTACTGAACTCTACTTCACCCCACCCCTTCAAAGAAAATGTGTACATCTAAAGGAAAATGTATGTATCGTATGTACGCTCTGTGTGGGCGAATTATAGGCACATTTATTTTAGTCCTTGACCCAAACAATTGCTGAATAAGTGAAACAAGTAATTTTGCAGCCGAATTTTCCAAAATTAATTTTTCCCGAACGGTGAGTCATAAGTAGTCGAATAAAGAATTTTTTTGGTACATAATGGATTGGGACCACTCACACAGGGTCTCCTCCACTCTATAAATATCAGAACCCTTTCCGGAAGTCAGTATATGAGGCAATTACCGTTATATAAGAAAGCACTATAGTGGTGAAATCATTGATATACGTGTACTGAACTCTACTTCACCCCACCCCTTCAAAGAAAATGTGTACATCTAAAGGAAAATGTATGTATCGTATGTACGCTCTGTGTGGGCGAATTATAGGCACATTTATTTCAGTCCTTGACCCAAACAATTGCTGAATAAGTGAAACAAGTATTTTGGGGCCGAATTTTCGAAAATTGATTTGTGCCGAACGGTGAGTCATAAGTAGTCGAAATAAAGAATTTTTTGGTACATAATGGATTGGGACCACTCACACAGGGTCTCCTTCACTCTATAAATATCAGAACCCTTTCCGGAAGTCAGTATATGAGGCAATTACCGTTATATAAGAAAGCACTATAGTGGTGAAATCATTGATATACGTGTACTGAACTCTACTTCACCCCACCCCTTCAAAGAAAATGTGTACATCTAAAGGAAAATGTATGTATCGTATGTACGACCTGCGTGGGCGAATTATAGGCACATTTATTTTAGTCCTTGACCCAAATAATTGCTGAATAAGTGAAAAAAGTAATTTTGGGGCCGAATTTTTACCGAATGGTGAGTCATAAGTAGTCGAATAAAGATTTTTTTGGTACATAATGGATTGGGACCACTCACACAGGGTCTCCTGCACTCTATAAATATCAGAACCCTTTCCGGAAGTCAGTATATGAGGCAATTACCGTTATATAAGAAAGCACTATAGTGGTGAAATCATTGATATACGTGTACTGAACTCTACTTCACCCCACACCTTCAAAGAAAATGTGTACATCTAAAGGAAAATGTATGTATCGTATGTACGCTCTGTGTGGGCGAATTATAGGCACATTTATTTTAGTCCTTGACCCAAACAATTGCTGAATAAGTGAAACAAGTAATTTTGGGGCCGAATTTTCCAAAATTAATTTTTCCCGAACGGTGAGTCATAAGTAGTCGAATAAAGATTTTTTTGGTACATAATGGATTGGGACCACTCACACAGGGTCTCCTCCACTCTATAAATATCAGAACCCTTTCCGGAAGTCAGTATATGAGGCAATTACCGTTATATAAGAAAGCACTATAGTGGTGAAATCATTGATATACGTGTACTGAACTCTACTTCACCCCACCCCTTCAAAGAAAATGTGTACATCTAAAGGAAAATGTATGTATCGTATGTACGCTCTGTGTGGGCGAATTATAGGCACATTTATTTTAGTCCTTGACCCAAACAATTGCTGAATAAGTGAAACAAGTATTTTGGGGCCGAATTTTCGAAAATTGATTTTTGCCGAACGGTGAGTCATAAGTAGTCGAATAAAGAATTTTTTTGGTACATAATGGATTGGGACCACTCACACAGGGTCTCCTCCACTCTATAAATATCAGAACCCTTTCCGGAAGTCAGTATATGAGGCAATTACCGTTATATAAGAAAGCACTATAGTGGTGAAATCATTGATATACGTGTACTGAACTCTACTTCACCCCACCCCTTCAAAGAAAATGTGTACATCTAAAGGAAAATGTATGTATCGTATGTACGCTCTGTGTGGGCGAATTATAGGCACATTTATTTTAGTCCTTGACCCAAATAATTGCTGAATAAGTGAAAAAAGTAATTTTGGGGCCGAATTTTTACCGAATGGTGAGTCATAAGTAGTCGAATAAAGAATTTTTTTGGTACATAATGGATTGGGACCACTCACACAGGGTCTCCTGCACTCTATAAATATCAGAACCCTTTCCGGAAGTCAGTATATGAGGCAATTACCGTTATATAAGAAAGCACTATAGTGGTGAAATCATTGATATACGTGTACTGAACTCTACTTCACCCCACCCCTTCAAAGAAAATGTGTACATCTAAAGGAAAATGTATGTATCGTATGTACGCTCTGTGTGGGCGAATTATAGGCACATTTATTTTAGTCCTTGACCCAAACAATTGCTGAATAAGTGAAAAAAGTATTTTGGGGCCGAATTTTCCAAAATTAATTTTTCCCGAACGGTGAGTCATAAGTAGTCGAATAAAGAATTTTTTTGGTACATAATGGATTGGGACCACTCACACAGGGTCTCCTCTCCACTCTATAAATATCAGAACGCTTTCCGGAAGTCAGTATATGAGGCAATTACCGTTATATAAGAAAGCACTATAGTGGTGAAATCATTGATATACGTGTACTGAACTCTACTTCACCCCACCCCTTCAAAGAAAATGTGTACATCTAAAGGAAAATGTATGTATCGTATGTACGCTCTGTGTGGGCGAATTATAGGCACATTTATTTCAGTCCTTGACCCAAACAATTGCTGAATAAGTGAAACAAGTATTTTGGGGCCGAATTTTCGAAAATTGATTTGTGCCGAACGGTGAGTCATAAGTAGTCGAATAAAGACATTTTTTGGTACATAATGGATTGGGACCACTCACACAGGGTCTCCTTCACTCTATAAATATCAGAACCCTTTCCGGAAGTCAGTATATGAGGCAATTACCGTTATATAAGAAAGCACTATAGTGGTGAAATCATTGATATACGTGTACTGAACTCTACTTCACCCCACCCCTTCAAAGAAATGTGTACATCTAAAGGAAAATGTATGTATCGTATGTACGACCTGCGTGGGCGAATTATAGGCACATTTATTTTAGTCCTTGACCCAAATAATTGCTGAATAAGTGAAAAAAGTAATTTTGGGGCCGAATTTTTACCGAATGGTGAGTCATAAGTAGTCGAATAAAGAATTTTTTTGGTACATAATGGATTGGGACCACTCACACAGGGTCTCCTGCACTCTATAAATATCAGAACCCTTTCCGGAAGTCAGTATATGAGGCAATTACCGTTATATAAGAAAGCACTATAGTGGTGAAATCATTGATATACGTGTACTGAACTCTACTTCACCCCACCCCTTCAAAGAAAATGTGTACATCTAAAGGAAAATGTATGTATCATATGTACGACCTGCGTGGGCGAATTATAGGCACATTTATTTTAGTCCTTGACCGAAATAATTGCTGAATAAGTGAAAAAAGTAATTTTGGGGCCGAATTTTTACCGAATGGTGAGTCATAAGTAGTCGAATAAAGAATTTTTTTGGTACATAATGGATTGGGACCACTCACACAGGGTCTCCTCCACTCTATAAATATCAGAACCCTTTCCGGAAGTCAGTATATGAGGCAATTACCGTTATATAAGAAAGCACTATAGTGGTGAAATCATTGATATACGTGTACTGAACTCTACTTCACCCCACCCCTTCAAAGAAAATGTGTACATCTAAAGGAAAATGTATGTATCGTATGTACGCTCTGTGTGGGCGAATTATAGGCACATTTATTTTAGTCCTTGACCCAAACAATTGCTGAATAAGTGAAACAAGTATTTTGGGGCCGAATTTTCGAAAATTGATTTTTGCCGAACGGTGAGTCATAAGTAGTAAGAAAGCACTA
>NW_024532625.1:0-10481 GCF_016097555.1 Gigantopelta aegis
TATGAGGCAATTACCGTCATATAAGAACGCACTATAGTGGTGAAAGCATTGATATACGTGTTCTGACATCTACTTCACCCCACTCCTTCAAATAAAATGTGTACATCTAAAGGCAAATGCATGTATCGTATGTACGCACTGCGTGGGCGAATTATAGACACATTTATTTTAGTCCTTGACCCAAGTAATTGCTGAATAAGTGAAAAAAATAATTTTGGGGCCGAATTTTCCAAAATGGATTTTTGCCGAACGGTGAGTCATAAGTAGTCGAATAAACAAAGTTTTTGGTACATAATGGATTGGGACCACTCACACAGGGTCTCCTCCACTCTATAAATATCAGAACCCTTTCCGGAAGTCAGTATATGAGGCAATTACCGTCATATAAGAACGCACTATAGTGGTGAAAGCATTGATATACGTGTTCTGACATCTACTTCACCCCACTCCTTCAAATAAAATGTGTACATCTAAAGGCAAATGCATGTATCGTATGTACGCACTGCGTGGGCGAATTATAGGCACATTTATTTTAGTCCTTGACCCAAGTAATTGCTGAATAAGTGAAAAAAATAATTTTGGGGCCGAATTTTCCAAAATGGATTTTTGCCGAACGGTCAGTCATAAGTAGTCGAATAAACAAAGTTTTTGGTACATAATGGATTGGGACCACTCACACAGGGTCTCCTCCACTCTATAAATATCAGAACCCTTTCCGGAAGTCAGTATATGAGGCAATTACCGTCATATAAGAACGCACTATAGTGGTGAAAGCATTGATATACGTGTTCTGACATCTACTTCACCCCACTCCTTCAAATAAAATGTGTACATCTAAAGGCAAATGCATGTATCGTATGTACGCACTGCGTGGGCGAATTATAGGCACATTTATTTTAGTCCTTGACCCAAGTAATTGCTGAATAAGTGAAAAAAAATTTTGGGGCCGAATTTTCCAAAATGGATTTTTGCCGAACGGTGAGTCATAAGTAGTCGAATAAACAAAGTTTTTGGTACATAATGGATTGGGACCACTCACACAGGGTCTCCTCCACTCTATAAATATCAGAACCCTTTCCGGAAGTCAGTATATGAGGCAATTACCGTCATATAAGAACGCACTATAGTGGTGAAAGCATTGATATACGTGTTCTGACATCTACTTCACCCCACTCCTTCAAATAAAATGTGTACATCTAAAGGCAAATGCATGTATCGTATGTACGCACTGCGTGGGCGAATTATAGGTACATTTATTTTAGTCCTTGACCCAAGTAATTGCTGAATAAGTGAAAAAAATAATTTTGGGGCCGAATTTTCCAAAATGGATTTTTGCCGAACGGTGAGTCATAAGTAGTCGAATAAACAAAGTTTTTGGTACATAATGGATTGGGACCACTCACACAGGGTCTCCTCCACTCTATAAATATCAGAACCCTTTCCGGAAGTCAGTATATGAGGCAATTACCGTCATATAAGAACGCACTATAGTGGTGAAAGCATTGATATACGTGTTCTGACATCTACTTCACCCCACTCCTTCAAATAAAATGTGTACATCTAAAGGCAAATGCATGTATCGTATGTACGCACTGCGTGGGCGAATTATAGGCACATTTATTTTAGTCCTTGACCCAAGTAATTGCTGAATAAGTGAAAAAAATAATTTTGGGGCCGAATTTTCCAAAATGGATTTTTGCCGAACGGTCAGTCATAAGTAGTCGAATAAACAAAGTTTTTGGTACATAATGGATTGGGACCACTCACACAGGGTCTCCTCCACTCTATAAATATCAGAACCCTTTCCGGAAGTCAGTATATGAGGCAATTACCGTCATATAAGAACGCACTATAGTGGTGAAAGCATTGATATACGTGTTCTGACATCTACTTCACCCCACTCCTTCAAATAAAATGTGTACATCTAAAGGCAAATGCATGTATCGTATGTACGCACTGCGTGGGCGAATTATAGGCACATTTATTTTAGTCCTTGACCCAAGTAATTGCTGAATAAGTGAAACAAATAATTTTGGGGCCGAATTTTCCAAAATGGATTTTTGCCGAACGGTGAGTCATAAGTAGTCGAATAAACAAAGTTTTTGGTACATAATGGATTGGGACCACTCACACAGGGTCTCCTCCACTCTATAAATATCAGAACCCTTTCCGGAAGTCAGTATATGAGGCAATTACCGTCATATAAGAACGCACTATAGTGGTGAAAGCATTGATATACGTGTTCTGACATCTACTTCACCCCACTCCTTCAAATAAAATGTGTACATCTAAAGGCAAATGCATGTATGGTATGTACGCACTGCGTGGGCGAATTATAGGTACATTTATTTTAATCCTTGACCCAAGTAATTGCTGAATAAGTGAAAAAAATAATTTTGGGGCCGAATTTTCCAAAATGGATTTTTGCCGAACGGTCAGTCATAAGTAGTCGAATAAAGAAAGTTTTTGGTACATAATGGATTGGGACCACTCACACAGGGTCTCCTCCACTCTATAAATATCAGAACCCTTTCCGGAAGTCAGTATATGAGGCAATTACCGTCATATAAGAACGCACTATAGTGGTGAAAGCATTGATATACGTGTTCTGACATCTACTTCACCCCACTCCTTCAAATAAAATGTGTACATCTAAAGGCAAATGCATGTATGGTATGTACGCACTGCGTGGGCGAATTATAGGCACATTTATTTTAGTCCTTGACCCAAGTAATTGCTGAATAAGTGAAAAAAATAATTTTGGGGCCGAATTTTCCAAAATGGATTTTTGCCGAACGGTGAGTCATAAGTAGTCGAATAAACAAAGTTTTTGGTACATAATGGATTGGGACCACTCACACAGGGTCTCCTCCACTCTATAAATATCAGAACCCTTTCCGGAAGTCAGTATATGAGGCAATTACCGTCATATAAGAACGCACTATAGTGGTGAAAGCATTGATATACGTGTTCTGACATCTACTTCACCCCACTCCTTCAAATAAAATGTGTACATCTAAAGGCAAATGCATGTATGGTATGTACGCACTGCGTGGGCGAATTATAGGTACATTTATTTTAATCCTTGACCCAAGTAATTGCTGAATAAGTGAAAAAAATAATTTTGGGGCCGAATTTTCCAAAATGGATTTTTGCCGAACGGTGAGTCATAAGTAGTCGAATAAACAAAGTTTTTGGTACATAATGGATTGGGACCACTCACACAGGGTCTCCTCCACTCTATAAATATCAGAACCCTTTCCGGAAGTCAGTATATGAGGCAATTACCGTCATATAAGAACGCACTATAGTGGTGAAAGCATTGATATACGTGTTCTGACATCTACTTCACCCCACTCCTTCAAATAAAATGTGTACATCTAAAGGCAAATGCATGTATCGTATGTACGCACTGCGTGGGCGAATTATAGGTACATTTATTTTAGTCCTTGACCCAAGTAATTGCTGAATAAGTGAAAAAATATTTTGGGGGCCGAATTTTCCAAAATGGATTTTTGCCGAACGGTGAGTCATAAGTAGTCGAATAAACAAAGTTTTTGGTACATAATGGATTGGGACCACTCACACAGGGTCTCCTCCACTCTATAAATATCAGAACCCTTTCCGGAAGTCAGTATATGAGGCAATTACCGTCATATAAGAACGCACTATAGTGGTGAAAGCATTGATATACGTGTTCTGACATCTACTTCACCCCACTCCTTCAAATAAAATGTGTACATCTAAAGGCAAATGCATGTATGGTATGTACGCACTGCGTGGGCGAATTATAGGTACATTTATTTTAATCCTTGACCCAAGTAATTGCTGAATAAGTGAAACAAATAATTTTGGGGCCGAATTTTCCAAAATGGATTTTTGCCGAACGGTGAGTCATAAGTAGTCGAATAAAGAAAGTTTTTGGTACATAATGGATTGGGACCACTCACACAGGGTCTCCTCCACTCTATAAATATCAGAACCCTTTCCGGAAGTCAGTATATGAGGCAATTACCGTCATATAAGAACGCACTATAGTGGTGAAAGCATTGATATACGTGTTCTGACATCTACTTCACCCCACTCCTTCAAATAAATGTGTACATCTAAAGGCAAATGCATGTATCGTATGTACGCACTGCGTGGGCGAATTATAGGCACATTTATTTTAGTCCTTGACCCAAGTAATTGCTGAATAAGTGAAAAACATAATTTTGGGACCGAATTTTCCAAAATGGATTTTTGCCGAACGGTCAGTCATAAGTAGTCGAATAAACAAAGTTTTTGGTACATAATGGATTGGGACCACTCACACAGGGTCTCCTCCACTCTATAAATATCAGAACCCTTTCCGGAAGTCAGTATATGAGGCAATTACCGTCATATAAGAACGCACTATAGTGGTGAAAGCATTGATATACGTGTTCTGACATCTACTTCACCCCACTCCTTCAAAAATAAATGTGTACATCTAAAGGCAAATGCATGTATCGTATGTACGCACTGCGTGGGCGAATTATAGGCACATTTATTTTAGTCCTTGACCCAAGTAATTGCTGAATAAGTGAAAAAAATAATTTTGGGGCCGAATTTTCCAAAATGGATTTTTGCCGAACGGTGAGTCATAAGTAGTCGAATAAACAAAGTTTTTGGTACATAATGGATTGGGACCACTCACACAGGGTCTCCTCCACTCTATAAATATCAGAACCCTTTCCGGAAGTCAGTATATGAGGCAATTACCGTCATATAAGAACGCACTATAGTGGTGAAAGCATTGATATACGTGTTCTGACATCTACTTCACCCCACTCCTTCAAATAAAATGTGTACATCTAAAGGCAAATGCATGTATCGTATGTACGCACTGCGTGGGCGAATTATAGGCACATTTATTTTAGTCCTTGACCCAAGTAATTGCTGAATAAAGAAAAAAATAATTTTGGGGCCGAATTTTCCAAAATGGATTTTTGCCGAACGGTGAGTCATAAGTAGTCGAATAAACAAAGTTTTTGGTACATAATGGATTGGGACCACTCACACAGGGTCTCCTCCACTCTATAAATATCAGAACCCTTTCCGGAAGTCAGTATATGAGGCAATTACCGTCATATAAGAACGCACTATAGTGGTGAAAGCATTGATATACGTGTTCTGACATCTACTTCACCCCACTCCTTCAAATAAAATGTGTACATCTAAAGGCAAATGCATGTATCGTATGTACGCACTGCGTGGGCGAATTATAGGCACATTTATTTTAGTCCTTGACCCAAGTAATTGCTGAATAAGTGAAAAAAATAATTTTGGGGCCGAATTTTCCAAAATGGATTTTTGCCGAACGGTCAGTCATAAGTAGTCGAATAAACAAAGTTTTTGGTACATAATGGATTGGGACCACTCACACAGGGTCTCCTCCACTCTATAAATATCAGAACCCTTTCCGGAAGTCAGTATATGAGGCAATTACCGTCATATAAGAACGCACTATAGTGGTGAAAGCATTGATATACGTGTTCTGACATCTACTTCACCCCACTCCTTCAAATAAAATGTGTACATCTAAAGGCAAATGCATGTATCGTATGTACGCACTGCGTGGGCGAATTATAGGCACATTTATTTTAGTCCTTGACCCAAGTAATTGCTGAATAAGTGAAAAAAAATAATTTTGGGGCCGAATTTTCCAAAATGGATTTTTGCCGAACGGTGAGTCATAAGTAGTCGAATAAACAAAGTTTTTGGTACATAATGGATTGGGACCACTCACACAGGGTCTCCTCCACTCTATAAATATCAGAACCCTTTCCGGAAGTCAGTATATGAGGCAATTACCGTCATATAAGAACGCACTATAGTGGTGAAAGCATTGATATACGTGTTCTGACATCTACTTCACCCCACTCCTTCAAATAAAATGTGTACATCTAAAGGCAAATGCATGTATCGTATGTACGCACTGCGTGGGCGAATTATAGCACATTTATTTTAGTCCTTGACCCAAGTAATTGCTGAATAAGTGAAAAAAATAATTTTGGGGCCGAATTTTCCAAAATGGATTTTTGCCGAACGGTGAGTCATAAGTAGTCGAATAAACAAAGTTTTTGGTACATAATGGATTGGGACCACTCACACAGGGTCTCCTCCACTCTATAAATATCAGAACCCTTTCCGGAAGTCAGTATATGAGGCAATTACCGTCATATAAGAACGCACTATAGTGGTGAAAGCATTGATATACGTGTTCTGACATCTACTTCACCCCACTCCTTCAAATAAAATGTGTACATCTAAAGGCAAATGCATGTATGGTATGTACGCACTGCGTGGGCGAATTATAGGTACATTTATTTTAATCCTTGACCCAAGTAATTGCTGAATAAGTGAAACAAATAATTTTGGGGCCGAATTTTCCAAAATGGATTTTTGCCGAACGGTCAGTCATAAGTAGTCGAATAAACAAAGTTTTTGGTACATAATGGATTGGGACCACTCACACAGGGTCTCCTCCACTCTATAAATATCAGAACCCTTTCCGGAAGTCAGTATATGAGGCAATTACCGTCATATAAGAACGCACTATAGTGGTGAAAGCATTGATATACGTGTTCTGACATCTACTTCACCCCACTCCTTCAAATAAAATGTGTACATCTAAAGGCAAATGCATGTATCGTATGTACGCACTGCGTGGGCGAATTATAGGCACATTTATTTTAGTCCTTGACCCAAGTAATTGCTGAATAAGTGAAAAAAATAATTTTGGGGCCGAATTTTCCAAAATGGATTTTTGCCGAACGGTCAGTCATAAGTAGTCGAATAAACAAAGTTTTTGGTACATAATGGATTGGGACCACTCACACAGGGTCTCCTCCACTCTATAAATATCAGAACCCTTTCCGGAAGTCAGTATATGAGGCAATTACCGTCATATAAGAACGCACTATAGTGGTGAAAGCATTGATATACGTGTTCTGACATCTACTTCACCCCACTCCTTCAAATAAAATGTGTACATCTAAAGGCAAATGCATGTATCGTATGTACGCACTGCGTGGGCGAATTATAGGCACATTTATTTTAGTCCTTGACCCAAGTAATTGCTGAATAAGTGAAAAAAATAATTTTGGGGCCGAATTTTCCAAAATGGATTTTTGCCGAACGGTGAGTCATAAGTAGTCGAATAAACAAAGTTTTTGGTACATAATGGATTGGGACCACTCACACAGGGTCTCCTCCACTCTATAAATATCAGAACCCTTTCCGGAAGTCAGTATATGAGGCAATTACCGTCATATAAGAACGCACTATAGTGGTGAAAGCATTGATATACGTGTTCTGACATCTACTTCACCCCACTCCTTCAAATAAAATGTGTACATCTAAAGGCAAATGCATGTATCGTATGTACGCACTGCGTGGGCGAATTATAGGCACATTTATTTTAGTCCTTGACCCAAGTAATTGCTGAATAAGTGAAAAAAATAATTTTTTGGGCCGAATTTTCCAAAATGGATTTTTGCCGAACGGTGAGTCATAAGTAGTCGAATAAACAAAGTTTTTGGTACATAATGGATTGGGACCACTCACACAGGGTCTCCTCCACTCTATAAATATCAGAACCCTTTCCGGAAGTCAGTATATGAGGCAATTACCGTCATATAAGAACGCACTATAGTGGTGAAAGCATTGATATACGTGTTCTGACATCTACTTCACCCCACTCCTTCAAATAAAATGTGTACATCTAAAGGCAAATGCATGTATGGTATGTACGCACTGCGTGGGCGAATTATAGGTACATTTATTTTAATCCTTGACCCAAGTAATTGCTGAATAAGTGAAACAAATAATTTTGGGGCCGAATTTTCCAAAATGGATTTTTGCCGAACGGTCAGTCATAAGTAGTCGAATAAACAAAGTTTTTGGTACATAATGGATTGGGACCACTCACACAGGGTCTCCTCCACTCTATAAATATCAGAACCCTTTCCGGAAGTCAGTATATGAGGCAATTACCGTCATATAAGAACGCACTATAGTGGTGAAAGCATTGATATACGTGTTCTGACATCTACTTCACCCCACTCCTTCAAATAAAATGTGTACATCTAAAGGCAAATGCATGTATCGTATGTACGCACTGCGTGGGCGAATTATAGGCACATTTATTTTAGTCCTTGACCCAAGTAATTGCTGAATAAGTGAAAAAAATAATTTTGGGGCCGAATTTTCCAAAATGGATTTTTGCCGAACGGTCAGTCATAAGTAGTCGAATAAACAAAGTTTTTGGTACATAATGGATTGGGACCACTCACACAGGGTCTCCTCCACTCTATAAATATCAGAACCCTTTCCGGAAGTCAGTATATGAGGCAATTACCGTCATATAAGAACGCACTATAGTGGTGAAAGCATTGATATACGTGTTCTGACATCTACTTCACCCCACTCCTTCAAATAAAATGTGTACATCTAAAGGCAAATGCATGTATCGTATGTACGCACTGCGTGGGCGAATTATAGGCACATTTATTTTAGTCCTTGACCCAAGTAATTGCTGAATAAGTGAAAAAAAAATTTTGGGGGCCGAATTTTCCAAAATGGATTTTTGCCGAACGGTGAGTCATAAGTAGTCGAATAAACAAAGTTTTTGGTACATAATGGATTGGGACCACTCACACAGGGTCTCCTCCACTCTATAAATATCAGAACCCTTTCCGGAAGTCAGTATATGAGGCAATTACCGTCATATAAGAACGCACTATAGTGGTGAAAGCATTGATATACGTGTTCTGACATCTACTTCACCCCACTCCTTCAAATAAAATGTGTACATCTAAAGGCAAATGCATGTATCGTATGTACGCACTGCGTGGGCGAATTATAGACACATTTATTTTAGTCCTTGACCCAAGTAATTGCTGAATAAGTGAAAAAAATAATTTTGGGGCCGAATTTTCCAAAATGGATTTTTGCCGAACGGTGAGTCATAAGTAGTCGAATAAACAAAGTTTTTGGTACATAATGGATTGGGACCACTCACACAGGGTCTCCTCCACTCTATAAATATCAGAACCCTTTCCGGAAGTCAGTATATGAGGCAATTACCGTCATATAAGAACGCACTATAGTGGTGAAAGCATTGATATACGTGTTCTGACATCTACTTCACCCCACTCCTTCAAATAAAATGTGTACATCTAAAGGCAAATGCATGTATCGTATGTACGCACTGCGTGGGCGAATTATAGGCACATTTATTTTAGTCCTTGACCCAAGTAATTGCTGAATAAGTGAAAAAAATAATTTTGGGGCCGAATTTTCCAAAATGGATTTTTGCCGAACGGTCAGTCATAAGTAGTCGAATAAACAAAGTTTTTGGTACATAATGGATTGGGACCACTCACACAGGGTCTCCTCCACTCTATAAATATCAGAACCCTTTCCGGAAGTCAGTATATGAGGCAATTACCGTCATATAAGAACGCACTATAGTGGTGAAAGCATTGATATACGTGTTCTGACATCTACTTCACCCCACTCCTTCAAATAAAATGTGTACATCTAAAGGCAAATGCATGTATGGTATGTACGCACTGCGTGGGCGAATTATAGGTACATTTATTTTAATCCTTGACCCAAGTAATTGCTGAATAAGTGAAACAAATAATTTTGGGGCCGAATTTTCCAAAATGGATTTTTGCCGAACGGTCAGTCATAAGTAGTCGAATAAAGAAAGTTTTTGGTACATAATGGATTGGGACCACTCACACAGGGTCTCCTCCACTCTATAAATATCAGAACCCTTTCCGGAAGTCAGTATATGAGGCAATTACCGTCATATAAGAACGCACTATAGTGGTGAAAGCATTGATATACGTGTTCTGACATCTACTTCACCCCACTCCTTCAAATAAAATGTGTACATCTAAAGGCAAATGCATGTATGGTATGTACGCACTGCGTGGGCGAATTATAGGCACATTTATTTTAGTCCTTGACCCAAGTAATTGCTGAATAAGTGAAAAAAATAATTTTGGGGCCGAATTTTCCAAAATGGATTTTTGCCGAACGGTCAGTCATAAGTAGTCGAATAAACAAAGTTTTTGGTACATAATGGATTGGGACCACTCACACAGGGTCTCCTCCACTCTATAAATATCAGAACCCTTTCCGGAAGTCAGTATATGAGGCAATTACCGTCATATAAGAACGCACTATAGTGGTGAAAGCATTGATATACGTGTTCTGACATCTACTTCACCCCACTCCTTCAAATATAATGTGTACATCTAAAGGCAAATGCATGTATGGTATGTACGCACTGCGTGGGCGAATTATAGGTACATTTATTTTAGTCCTTGACCCAAGTAATTGCTGAATAAGTGAAACAAATAATTTTGGGGCCGAATTTTCCAAAATGGATTTTTGCCGAACGGTGAGTAATATCAGAACCCTTTCCGGAAGTCAGTATATGA
>NW_024532626.1:0-8032 GCF_016097555.1 Gigantopelta aegis
ACAGTTTTAGATTTTTTTGTTTCTCAAAAATTTAAATTTAAGTTTAATATTTAATTAAAAATGAAGTAAAATCTAATGATTGATTTTTTTTCCTATAAATATTTCAAAATCTTTCCAAGACAACACTGTGCAGATAGAACATATGTAGAAGAAAAAATAGCTGCTCATTGTATGAAGAAATTCCAAAATTTGATAAAGTTATTACATTTTGAAGTTGGTGTCCCTCAAGTTTCCATTGCTAAAATTGGCCATGGCAAGGCACTGTGGTAGGTGTTTTAACACAGCCTCTGTATACTCTCAGTTTAAAGGTGACATACCGATACTTACCGAGCATTGCTTTAATATGTATATCATTGGAATGCATTAGTGTGGGCCAGTTTTTAGGGGAAAAAATGGACTGATAGGCCTCAGATTACAGTTATCTTCCCATTTGGTTGTCCAAAATCCGGAAGTTTCACCGCGCAAGTAGTCTGCTGTTTGACTGTGATTATTTCATGGCAGACAGCTATGAAGTGGCAACTGTTTGACTGAAGTGACAGGGGATAGCATGTAGTTTGTAAACATGTGTAACTTGTTGACATTGAAGACTTGTTTGTGGTAATTCCGGCCCATGCAAAAGTAGTGCTTTTTGTGTAAAATGGGTGTACTCCGGCCTGGTTTAGAGGGTGTGTCTGTTTAAACCAATATGCTGGGAGAAAGAGCTGGACAACAGGGGTTGTCCTTTTCAGGGTATGTGTCCCCCATGCAGGCAAAGGTACATACAAAACTTCACGGGCCTGCTGATATTAATAAAAATGTTATAGCCACTAAGGCTATATAGAAACATATAGCGAAATTAATTGTGGTCTGAGGCCTGATATAGTTCACACATTACACCGGTTAAATGCTTGATTCTGATGAAAGTATTATAACCAGAGAGGTGAAATTACACAGACTGATTGTGCATACCACAAGGAATATGAAAACTAATTTATTTATTTTCTAAATATTTTATTAAATTAAAAAACATTTTTTTTGAATTTATTAAAAATAAAATTAAAATTTTCAACTTTTAAATTTCAGTATCCTCCAAAATAGCATAAGATGACCTCTGATGTTACTACAGGTTGTTGCAATATTTTTTAACAGTTTTGAGCTAATAATTTGGTAAAAAAGAGCAAAAGTTGGATTTTGTTAGTCAATATTGAGATTTTAATTTTTTTTACATATTGAATTTTAATGAGTTTCTCAATTATTGCAATTGGACAGAAGATCTAAATATAATGAATATATCACTACTAAATGTAATTAAACACTTTAAATAAATAGTATACAGTTTTTAACAAGATTAAGTACTCTAATAATACATTTCACCTACATTTATGTAAATTACACACTTCAGTCATTTTTCAAAAATGGTCTTTTATCCTTAGAAAATCTAATAGGCTAATATTCTATGCTGTCTGAATGTATTTATTGTGTTCAGTAATCAGATGCTGGTATACTTGTCAAGTTTATTGCAGAAAATGTGCCAAAAAGGTTAACATTTGGCTTGTAATACATATGGCAGAATAATCCATAATGCATATTCAGTGGTCATTACTACAAACATCCTTCCAATCAAGAAATACTACACTGAGGTATCCCAGACACTGGCACATGACTACACTTGTTAACAGTTATCACTGGAAACTGAAAAATATGGTGCAAGTACCTCTTGGTAGGATTTATATCAGCATTTTGTGACAAAATCTTCATTTTCAAAGTTGTCGTCAACAAAAAAAATATTATGGTGTATACCTAAGTAATATCTGTAGGGCATATTCATTTAATATGCATTTATATGGACTGTTTTGCCTTTTACAAAGTGGCTACATGTCTAATACAGTAAATGAAGTAGATTAAGTAAATACAGCAGGTCAAAATTGAATATGAGGCCTATCATGTCTAATTTTCCCTGAAATTAGTGTGTAAACATTTGTTGCAAATGGCCCCAATTTTGTGACTTTCACCATCCCTCTGACACATTTCTAATAATGTATCATGAATTCAGTCACCATATCTTTACTAAGCCTCCACTTATCATATCTAAAATGCAAAATTTTACAGTTTTAGATTTTTTTGTTTCTCAAAAATTTAAATTTAAGTTTAATATTTAATTAAAAATGAAGTAAAATCTAATGATTGATTTTTTTTCCTATAAATATTTCAAAATCTTTCCAAGACAACACTGTGCAGATAGAACATATGTAGAAGAAAAAATAGCTGCTCATTGTATGAAGAAATTCCAAAATTTGATAAAGTTATTACATTTTGAAGTTGGTGTCCCTCAAGTTTCCATTGCTAAAATTGGCCATGGCAAGGCACTGTGGTAGGTGTTTTAACACAGCCTCTGTATACTCTCAGTTTAAAGGTGACATACCGATACTTACCGAGCATTGCTTTAATATGTATATCATTGGAATGCATTAGTGTGGGCCAGTTTTTTTAGGGGAAAAAATGGACTGATAGGCCTCAGATTACAGTTATCTTCCCATTTGGTTGTCCAAAATCCGGAAGTTTCACCGCGCAAGTAGTCTGCTGTTTGACTGTGATTATTTCATGGCAGACAGCTATGAAGTGGCAACTGTTTGACTGAAGTGACAGGGGATAGCATGTAGTTTGTAAACATGTGTAACTTGTTGACATTGAAGACTTGTTTGTGGTAATTCCGGCCCATGCAAAAGTAGTGCTTTTTGTGTAAAATGGGTGTACTCCGGCCTGGTTTAGAGGGTGTGTCTGTTTAAACCAATATGCTGGGAGAAAGAGCTGGACAACAGGGGTTGTCCTTTTCAGGGTATGTGTCCCCCATGCAGGCAAAGGTACATACAAAACTTCACGGGCCTGCTGATATTAATAAAAATGTTATAGCCACTAAGGCTATATAGAAACATATAGCGAAATTAATTGTGGTCTGAGGCCTGATATAGTTCACACATTACACCGGTTAAATGCTTGATTCTGATGAAAGTATTATAACCAGAGAGGTGAAATTACACAGACTGATTGTGCATACCACAAGGAATATGAAAACTAATTTATTTATTTTCTAAATATTTTATTAAATTAAAAAACATTTTTTTTGAATTTATTAAAAATTAAAATTAAAATTTTCAACTTTTAAATTTCAGTATCCTCCAAAATAGCATAAGATGACCTCTGATGTTACTACAGGTTGTTGCAATATTTTTTAACAGTTTTGAGCTAATAATTTGGTAAAAAAGAGCAAAAGTTGGATTTTGTTAGTCAATATTGAGATTTTAATTTTTTTTACATATTGAATTTTAATGAGTTTCTCAATTATTGCAATTGGACAGAAGATCTAAATATAATGAATATATCACTACTAAATGTAATTAAACACTTTAAATAAATAGTATACAGTTTTTAACAAGATTAAGTACTCTAATAATACATTTCACCTACATTTATGTAAATTACACACTTCAGTCATTTTTCAAAAATGGTCTTTTATCCTTAGAAAATCTAATAGGCTAATATTCTATGCTGTCTGAATGTATTTATTGTGTTCAGTAATCAGATGCTGGTATACTTGTCAAGTTTATTGCAGAAAATGTGCCAAAAAGGTTAACATTTGGCTTGTAATACATATGGCAGAATAATCCATAATGCATATTCAGTGGTCATTACTACAAACATCCTTCCAATCAAGAAATACTACACTGAGGTATCCCAGACACTGGCACATGACTACACTTGTTAACAGTTATCACTGGAAACTGAAAAATATGGTGCAAGTACCTCTTGGTAGGATTTATATCAGCATTTTGTGACAAAATCTTCATTTTCAAAGTTGTCGTCAACAAAAAAAATATTATGGTGTATACCTAAGTAATATCTGTAGGGCATATTCATTTAATATGCATTTATATGGACTGTTTTGCCTTTTACAAAGTGGCTACATGTCTAATACAGTAAATGAAGTAGATTAAGTAAATACAGCAGGTCAAAATTGAATATGAGGCCTATCATGTCTAATTTTCCCTGAAATTAGTGTGTAAACATTTGTTGCAAATGGCCCCAATTTTGTGACTTTCACCATCCCTCTGACACATTTCTAATAATGTATCATGAATTCAGTCACCATATCTTTACTAAGCCTCCACTTATCATATCTAAAATGCAAAATTTTACAGTTTTAGATTTTTTTGTTTCTCAAAAATTTAAATTTAAGTTTAATATTTAATTAAAAATGAAGTAAAATCTAATGATTGATTTTTTTTCCTATAAATATTTCAAAATCTTTCCAAGACAACACTGTGCAGATAGAACATATGTAGAAGAAAAAATAGCTGCTCATTGTATGAAGAAATTCCAAAATTTGATAAAGTTATTACATTTTGAAGTTGGTGT
Organism: Gigantopelta aegis; assembly: GCF_016097555.1. Taxonomy (NCBI): domain Eukaryota; kingdom Metazoa; phylum Mollusca; class Gastropoda; order Neomphalida; family Peltospiridae; genus Gigantopelta; species Gigantopelta aegis. The sequence continues at coordinate 4,393 of NW_024532626.1, forward strand.
CCCTCAAGTTTCCATTGCTAAAATTGGCCATGGCAAGGCACTGTGGTAGGTGTTTTAACACAGCCTCTGTATACTCTCAGTTTAAAGGTGACATACCGATACTTACCGAGCATTGCTTTAATATGTATATCATTGGAATGCATTAGTGTGGGCCAGTTTTTAGGGGAAAAAATGGACTGATAGGCCTCAGATTACAGTTATCTTCCCATTTGGTTGTCCAAAATCCGGAAGTTTCACCGCGCAAGTAGTCTGCTGTTTGACTGTGATTATTTCATGGCAGACAGCTATGAAGTGGCAACTGTTTGACTGAAGTGACAGGGGATAGCATGTAGTTTGTAAACATGTGTAACTTGTTGACATTGAAGACTTGTTTGTGGTAATTCCGGCCCATGCAAAAGTAGTGCTTTTTGTGTAAAATGGGTGTACTCCGGCCTGGTTTAGAGGGTGTGTCTGTTTAAACCAATATGCTGGGAGAAAGAGCTGGACAACAGGGGTTGTCCTTTTCAGGGTATGTGTCCCCCATGCAGGCAAAGGTACATACAAAACTTCACGGGCCTGCTGATATTAATAAAAATGTTATAGCCACTAAGGCTATATAGAAACATATAGCGAAATTAATTGTGGTCTGAGGCCTGATATAGTTCACACATTACACCGGTTAAATGCTTGATTCTGATGAAAGTATTATAACCAGAGAGGTGAAATTACACAGACTGATTGTGCATACCACAAGGAATATGAAAACTAATTTATTTATTTTCTAAATATTTTATTAAATTAAAAAACATTTTTTTTGAATTTATTAAAAATTAAAATTAAAATTTTCAACTTTTAAATTTCAGTATCCTCCAAAATAGCATAAGATGACCTCTGATGTTACTACAGGTTGTTGCAATATTTTTTAACAGTTTTGAGCTAATAATTTGGTAAAAAGAGCAAAAGTTGGATTTTGTTAGTCAATATTGAGATTTTAATTTTTTTTACATATTGAATTTTAATGAGTTTCTCAATTATTGCAATTGGACAGAAGATCTAAATATAATGAATATATCACTACTAAATGTAATTAAACACTTTAAATAAATAGTATACAGTTTTTAACAAGATTAAGTACTCTAATAATACATTTCACCTACATTTATGTAAATTACACACTTCAGTCATTTTTCAAAAATGGTCTTTTATCCTTAGAAAATCTAATAGGCTAATATTCTATGCTGTCTGAATGTATTTATTGTGTTCAGTAATCAGATGCTGGTATACTTGTCAAGTTTATTGCAGAAAATGTGCCAAAAAGGTTAACATTTGGCTTGTAATACATATGGCAGAATAATCCATAATGCATATTCAGTGGTCATTACTACAAACATCCTTCCAATCAAGAAATACTACACTGAGGTATCCCAGACACTGGCACATGACTACACTTGTTAACAGTTATCACTGGAAACTGAAAAATATGGTGCAAGTACCTCTTGGTAGGATTTATATCAGCATTTTGTGACAAAATCTTCATTTTCAAAGTTGTCGTCAACAAAAAAAATATTATGGTGTATACCTAAGTAATATCTGTAGGGCATATTCATTTAATATGCATTTATATGGACTGTTTTGCCTTTTACAAAGTGGCTACATGTCTAATACAGTAAATGAAGTAGATTAAGTAAATACAGCAGGTCAAAATTGAATATGAGGCCTATCATGTCTAATTTTCCCTGAAATTAGTGTGTAAACATTTGTTGCAAATGGCCCCAATTTTGTGACTTTCACCATCCCTCTGACACATTTCTAATAATGTATCATGAATTCAGTCACCATATCTTTACTAAGCCTCCACTTATCATATCTAAAATGCAAAATTTTACAGTTTTAGATTTTTTTGTTTCTCAAAAATTTAAATTTAAGTTTAATATTTAATTAAAAATGAAGTAAAATCTAATGATTGATTTTTTTTCCTATAAATATTTCAAAATCTTTCCAAGACAACACTGTGCAGATAGAACATATGTAGAAGAAAAAATAGCTGCTCATTGTATGAAGAAATTCCAAAATTTGATAAAGTTATTACATTTTGAAGTTGGTGTCCCTCAAGTTTCCATTGCTAAAATTGGCCATGGCAAGGCACTGTGGTAGGTGTTTTAACACAGCCTCTGTATACTCTCAGTTTAAAGGTGACATACCGATACTTACCGAGCATTGCTTTAATATGTATATCATTGGAATGCATTAGTGTGGGCCAGTTTTTAGGGGAAAAAATGGACTGATAGGCCTCAGATTACAGTTATCTTCCCATTTGGTTGTCCAAAATCCGGAAGTTTCACCGCGCAAGTAGTCTGCTGTTTGACTGTGATTATTTCATGGCAGACAGCTATGAAGTGGCAACTGTTTGACTGAAGTGACAGGGGATAGCATGTAGTTTGTAAACATGTGTAACTTGTTGACATTGAAGACTTGTTTGTGGTAATTCCGGCCCATGCAAAAGTAGTGCTTTTTGTGTAAAATGGGTGTACTCCGGCCTGGTTTAGAGGGTGTGTCTGTTTAAACCAATATGCTGGGAGAAAGAGCTGGACAACAGGGGTTGTCCTTTTCAGGGTATGTGTCCCCCATGCAGGCAAAGGTACATACAAAACTTCACGGGCCTGCTGATATTAATAAAAATGTTATAGCCACTAAGGCTATATAGAAACATATAGCGAAATTAATTGTGGTCTGAGGCCTGATATAGTTCACACATTACACCGGTTTAAATGCTTGATTCTGATGAAAGTATTATAACCAGAGAGGTGAAATTACACAGACTGATTGTGCATACCACAAGGAATATGAAAACTAATTTATTTATTTTCTAAATATTTTATTAAATTAAAAAACATATTTTTTTTTGAATTTATTAAAAATTAAAATTAAAATTTTCAACTTTTAAATTTCAGTATCCTCCAAAATAGCATAAGATGACCTCTGATGTTACTTGTTGCAATATTTTTTAACAGTTTTGAGCTAATAATTTGGTAAAAAGAGCAAAAGTTGGATTTTGTTAGTCAATATTGAGATTTTAATTTTTTTTACATATTGAATTTTAATGAGTTTCTCAATTATTGCAATTGGACAGAAGATCTAAATATAATGAATATATCACTACTAAATGTAATTAAACACTTTAAATAAATAGTATACAGTTTTTAACAAGATTAAGTACTCTAATAATACATTTCACCTACATTTATGTAAATTACACACTTCAGTCATTTTTCAAAAATGGTCTTTTATCCTTAGAAAATCTAATAGGCTAATATTCTATGCTGTCTGAATGTATTTATTGTGTTCAGTAATCAGATGCTGGTATACTTGTCAAGTTTATTGCAGAAAATGTGCCAAAAAGGTTAACATTTGGCTTGTAATACATATGGCAGAATAATCCATAATGCATATTCAGTGGTCATTACTACAAACATCCTTCCAATCAAGAAATACTACACTGAGGTATCCCAGACACTGGCACATGACTACACTTGTTAACAGTTATCACTGGAAACTGAAAAATATGGTGCAAGTACCTCTTGGTAGGATTTATATCAGCATTTTGTGACAAAAATCTTCATTTTCAAAGTTGTCGTCAACAAAAAAAATATTATGGTGTATA
>NW_024532627.1:0-6445 GCF_016097555.1 Gigantopelta aegis
CGGTCATCTTAAATAGATAACCTCTGTTAAATTGTGCAGTTGAGTAAATCCACTGTTTCTGGCCTTCTATTTGTACTGGTTCCATAAACCGATGCACTAGTCATCTAGGTCACATGCTGGGGCGGGACGCAGCTAACCCTGTACAGTAGTCAGCTAGGTCACATGCTGGGGCGGGACGCAGCTAACCCTGTGCAGTAGTCGGCTAGGTCACATGCTGGGGCGGGACGCAGCTAACCCTGTGCAGTAGTCAGCTAGGTCACCTGATGGGGCGGGACGCAGCTAAAACTGTGCAGTAGTCAGCTGGGTCACCTGATGGGGCGGATTGCAGCTAAAACTGTACAGTAATCAGCTGGGTCACCTGATGGGGCGGGATGCAGCTAAAACTGTACAGTAGTCAGCTGGGTCACCTGATGGGGCGGGATGCAACTAAAACTGTACAGTAGTCAGCTGGGTCACCTGATGGGGCGGGACACAGCTACAACTGTACAGTTGTCAGCTGGGTCACCTGATGGGGCGGGACGCAGCTAAAACTGTACAGTAGTCAGCTGGGTCACCTGATGGGGCGGATTGCAGCTAAACCTGTACAGTAGTCAGCTGGGTCACCTGATGGGGCGGGACGCAGCTAAAACTGTACAGTAGTCAGCTGGGTCACCTGATGGGGCAGGACGCAGCTAAAACTGCACTAAAATGCAATAACGGATTATCATCCACATTCACTTCTGACAAAGGAGTTAGGCAAGGGAATAATCTCAGCCCATCCCTTTTTAACAGTTTTCTTAATGACCTCTTATTTTCCCCAACAACATGTGACCCCATTCATTTACACAACGAAAATCTTTCTCACTTTCTATGGGCTGACGAACTTTTGCTTCTCTCACAGTCGGCAGATGGCCTTCAGAATTGTTTAAAACACTATGAACGACTTTTGCTCAACATGGTATCTTACTATAAACATTGAGAAATCAAACGTTATGACCATAATAAAAAAAACACTAAAGCAAAACTTGATAGCAAATTCTATTGTGGGAATAACGAACTAAATCAAACACAACAATATATGTGTCTTGGATGCACCATAAACTCCCGAGGACAGTTTACTAGTATTAAAACAAACTTATTCAACAAAGCTTTAAAAGGTCTCTCCAAAATAAATTGTCTGGGTAGCTCACCACCTCCGATAATCTACAACAAATTATTCGATACCCTTGTAAAACCAATTGTTTTATATAACTGTTAAAAATAGGGAGCCGATTCCATTGGAGTGCTAAAGAAACACGATTACACCTAATTCTTCGATACATTGGAAAAGGAACCCTTCGAAAAACTTCATAATAAATTGTGCAAATTCATACTCCAAGTGGGAAAAAATCAATAAATATCGCTTGCAAAAGCGAATTTGATAGGTACCCATTAATCGTGGATATTAATAAAGCTATGATTAAGTACTGGGCAGATTTGGAAAAATCTATGTGAATCCAGAAACATTCTTATCGATGCTGTGTAATGCAGTAAAGGGTGAGCCGCCAACAAAACAAGCTGGCACAACTATTTCAACATAATGTGTGACAAAAATGGGATTGAAAGAAAGAAAGAAATGTTTTATTTAACGACGCACTCAACACATTGTATTTACGGTTATATGGCGTCAGACATATGGTTAAGGACCACACAGAGTTTGAGAGAAAACCCGCTGTCGCCACTTCATGGGCTACTCTTTTCAATTAGCAGCAAGGGATCTTTTATTTGCGCTTCCCACAGGCAGGATAGCACAAACCATGGCCTTTGTTGAACCAGTTATGGATCACTGGTCAGAGTTTGGAGTCGGTATCTGGATTAAAAATCCCATGCCTCGACTGGGATCCGAACCCAGTACCTACCAGACTGTAGACCGATGGCCTGTACCACGACGCCACGAGTGGCCGGTAAAATGGGATTGGATGAGGCTCTGGTACAAGATCGAGCGGCCCCCAGAGGGGGGGATAGGGACAGGACGCAGCTAACCCTGTACAGTAGTCAGATGGGTCACATGCTGGGGCGGGACGCAGCTAAAACTGTACAGTAGTCAGCTAGGTCACATGCTGGGGCGGTACGCAGCTAACCCTGTACAGTAGTCAGATGGGTCACATGCTGGGGCGGGACGCAGCTAAAACTGTACAGTAGTCACCTAGGTCACATGCTGGGGCGGGACGCAGCTAAAACTGTACAGTAGTCAGGTAGGTCACATGCTGGGGCGGGACGCAGCTAAAACTGTACAGTAATCAACTAGGTCACCTGATGGGGCAGGAGAGGGCGGGATGCAGTTCATTATAAACGGTACAGTAGTAAACATTGGTATTATTTGGAGTTAATATAATCTGTAGCCATATAATTCAGGGTGTAACATATCTTTATATTTCACAAAGAGAATTAATAAATATATTGAGTCATTATGCATATTTGAGACAGTCCCACTAAGGGTCAGTTCACAATTATCAACGTTTTCACAAGCGTTTAACGACACCACTAGAGCACATTGATTTAGTAATGATCGGTTATTTGATGTTAAACATTTGGTAATTTTGACGTATAGGTTTAGACAGAAAACCCACTAAAACATCCATTAGCAGCAAGGTTCGAGTCCCAGCAACGGCATGGGACAATTTTTGAGGCCAGAAAGGATTTGATTATCCCCTGCGCCAGTGCGTTAATATCTATGTATGTAATAGTCAACCTCGACATAGATACAATATATAGATATTCATACATCAATACATACTAGCCAGTGCCAGGTCTGCCTACTGTTTCATGCACGTAAGCGGGATCGACCGCGTAGATTGTAGGCCCCATGCATATGGTTGAGTTAAAGAAACTTCCTTTTTATGGAAGCTTCGATAGCTCAGAGCGTATCGTGGTTAGTCTTGCAATTTGCGGGCGAATCGGTGCCACAGGTTCGAGTCCCAGCAACGGCATGGGACAATTTTTGAGGCCAGAAAGGATTTAATTATCCCCTGCGCCAGTGCGTTAATATCTATGTATGTAATAGTCAACCTCGACATACATACAATATATAGATATTCATACATCAATACATACATACATACATACATACATACATATAATTATATATGTATGTATGTATATATGTATGTATGTATGTATGTGTGTGTGTGTGTGTGTGTGTGTGTGTGTGTGTGTGTGTGTGTGTGTGTGTGCGTACATTTTAGCACCTTCCTACGCCACCGCATACATACATACATGCAAAGTGTGGATTGCCCTCCCACCTCCATATGTATCTCCCCCCCCCCCCCATTATAAAATCATAGCTACGCCAGTGGGAAATGTACGATCGCGAGTTAAAAAATACTGTCAACAACCCCTAACTATAAAGTGTGTGTTCACCTATGCTTTATTGACTTTATCAAAGCCTTTGATAATGTGTGGAGAGATGGTATTTTACTCAAACTACACCGACAGGGGTTTGTGGTAAATTCTATATGTACAGTCCATATGAAACAGCACTAAATTGCAATAACGGATTATCATCTACATTCACGTCTAACAAAGGAGTTAGACAATGGCATAATCTCAGCCCATCCCTTTTTAACATTTTTCTTAATGACCTCTCATTTTCACCAACAACATGTGACCCCATTCATTTATATAACGAAAATCTTTCTAACTTTCTATGGGCTGACAAACTTTTGCTTCTCTCACAGTCGGCAGATGGCCTTCAGAATTGTTTAAACACTGAACGAGTTTTGCTCAACATGGTATCTTACTATAAACATTGAGAAATCAAACGTTATGACCATAACAAAAAACACTAAAACAAAACTTGATAGCAAATTCTATTGTGGGGATAACGAACTAAATCAAACACAAGAATATACGTATCTGGGATGTACCCTAAACTCCCAAGAACAGTTTCAGCTACAACGTGATGAAGTGTAGGTTGGACTATACCAATTCAAATCCCATAGGCGACCATGTTAACGTTTGTGTTTAAAAACACTATATGCAATATATCAACCAAACTATGACCCATAAATATCAGTACTACAACCCCTACCTCAAAGTATTAACTGCAGAAAATGGTACCTTTCATGGCTCATTTTCGGTATAACCAGATGTTTTTACAACACCCCAAGTTTCGCACAAAATTTTAGTACTTTTTTTTTACATGTACCCCATACATGTTCCAAGCACAAGGTTACTTGACACAGTGGTACTAGATGAATTAAAATTGTATACATTTTTAGCCCAGATGAAACTTTTTTTTTTTACAACCAACACACTCACATTTATAACCAATCACAGGACTTGTGGTGTTAATTTCTCTATCAAAAGTTCGCTGCACCTCGAACTTCGACCCAGCCGGAAATTAATTGGTATAGTGCTACCTGTAAGCTATCTCTCGCTTCTGTCCCTTTCCAAATCTGCGGGTTACCCATGTTAAAAGCGTGTTGTTGTTTTTTAACACAGGTAAAACACACACATGTGAAATGCACCACGGGTGTATGTCTTGGTCAAGTTTTTCAGCGTTTTACGTAAACCAGTGTTAAACATAGGTTTTGATATAACCCGGTGTTACGAAACCCACACATAAGAAATCGGCCCTGAGAAACTATTCATTCTACTTCTCTGCCCAGCACATATTGCTCCAATTATAGGGCAGTATTGCTGTAAGATGTTTGAACAACGACGTGCCTAATGACATTGTCACTTGTTAAATATTGTTAGTATATAAATTATAATTGTGCTAGGATATTGTAACCATTATAACAAGTAGTGCTTTTTCTTTTCTTGATGTTTGTGACGGTACATGCTCTTAATTTCTTTTCGCCTGTGGCGATATTAATTGTTTTAGAAGGCCGTGTGCAGTTCCAAATGCACTTAGCCCAGATGGGCAATTTGTTACGTAATACCTTCGCGCGATCGGGCATTCCAATATGCACTTAGTCCAGCTGTGGAGGCCATGTGGCCAGTAGTTACGTAATACCTCTGCGAGTGCGGTTTTTACAACCGTGATTTGGCGAATGGCGACAGCCAGTCTGACGATCAGAGAAAAATATAACGAATCTGGGAGAGGTGGAAATATCAGATGATACGTGAGGTACCGGCTTGTACCCCCAGGCGATATTCGCTGTCTCTGAGAGTTTTGAATAAATAGCTAGGATTTTAGAGATATCGACGAGAAACGATAGGAAGGCTCCAGGGGATCGCTGTCCGTCCACTGAACGATCTATATTAGTTCAGACGGGACTTTGGTAAATATATATTTTCTGCTCTGTGTATAACCTTGATGTGATTGATGTGACTTTAAATATTTTAATACTGTATTATACCAATATTATTTAGACGGTGCTGCCGGTCATCTGACGCAGTATTCTGTAGGCTCCCCGTTCTGATAAATATATATATATATATATATATATATATATATATATATATATAAAGCTTAGCCAGTAATCCTAGAGGACCTAGGTAAACTGTAGGTTATTGTCTTTATTGTGATAGGTACCAGTATTAATTCTGTATTACAAGGTTATTGAATGAGTAGTTAGGGTTAATTAAAAATTAACCAGTTAGGAATAGTGTTGTAATTCCTTTATTAATTAAGTTCCCCTGGAAGCGTTTCTCCATTATCGCACGTGTGTGTGTTAGCGTTTCTCAATTATCACACGTGTGGGTGTTGTGTCACGGTGAAGTGATTAGCATATTGTGTAAACTAGACACCTAGAGATTAACTAATTAAGTGATCAGTTCTAGGTTGTTATTATTGTTGTTATTAATTAACTACTGCGGCAGTACATTTGTCAGCGTAGGTTAATACAGATTCCAAAGTGTATTGTGTTTTTGTTGTGTTTTCTAGTGATCTAAACGTGCTATAATAATATATACTTTATATAAGATCTTATCTCTGATCATACCTAGACGAGCCACATTAGGGTATAACCGCCCGTTACAGAGAGATCTAATAGATATACAGTTAGGAGAGATATTTGGACAATTCAGTTACGGGTATTATAGGATCCCCGTGACAATGTTGATATTATTGTTCATGTCAGTCTGTATAATTCATATACGGAAATAAATGCTTGAACTAGCTAACTTAGGCTTGTTACGGTTATTTTATTGTTAGTGTTTGTTAACTATAACTTTAGCGCATGCGTAATAATTGATCTACTGTAGATGCAAATACTTGAATCTAGGTCGACTGTCCTACACTTAAATTTCTTGGAAATGTAATCGAAACCGAAACTGGACTTTTCGTTGAAAACACCCTTAATTTCTTAGAAATAATGAGTCAAATAAATATTAGGTGTAATTCGTGTACACATACTGTGACTGTTTTTTAGGAAAGCGTCTGGCACGGGTCACTACAAGAAGCGAAGTTGAGTTGTGGATTGCTTGGACAGGTCATCGTATGTATAACAGTATATATAACGGTCTCGAGGTAAGTAAC
>NW_024532628.1:0-11113 GCF_016097555.1 Gigantopelta aegis
GTTCCGATATCTTTTCCCATCTCGTATTCCGACAGCGGAGCAAATGGCGGCAAGTTTGCTGTGCAGTCAGGATGACCACCGGGACACGTCACATGAATACCTTTGTTTCTTAACCAGGCTCCGGTCCAACAAAGTTTATTCTGGAAGCAGGCACTTACAATGAATTTTCTTTCAGTCATTGTTTCACACGCAAGTCCTATAGCTTGTGATGCATTCTGGCCCGGTTTCTTCCGACTTGTTATTGTCGTGGAGTTGTATCTCCCATCCATGGCTATGTTAATTTCATCACGTTCATTTTAATGTCTTTCAGTAGCTCAACTTTTTGTGCCATATCTTTTTCATTTAGATCTGTTACAGCCGTTGATACCTTGTATGATGTTCTCTGCATACTGCTCCGACACGGTGGTGGAATGTCCATGCCTGCCAATAGCACTCTCGCTCTCGTATTGCCGACGGGAGTATCTTGGAGACCGATAGCAAGACCCACATTAGTTTTTGCTGCATTTGGGCCAGGTTTATTTGTCTTCACCTCATTGTACAATTTGCTTTCAGGAGCAGTGAAGTCACAATTCACACAGTGTAGTGTGACTTTCCAACAAAGACCCCACTTAACCTCTTTTAATATTTGCATTTCAGGCTCGTCGCACTCAGGGGAAGCTGTTGAGTGGTATCTGAAAGCTGCATTCCATGCATCTACCATTCTGTCATTGTCCATTATTCTCATGCCTTCTTTGTCTTTACACTGTTGTTCTTCTTTCATTTCAGACGCAGTACATGTACTCGTAATGGGACGTAGCAGGCGGACTGGCTGTGACGCACCTTCGCAATCTGGAGTGGATATGGTGGCTGAAGTGGAACTCGACTTCGTGACCAAGGCAAACTCGTCTATATTCATCCGGACTACTGGTCGCAACTTCTCAGTGTGAGATTCTGGACTTGCATGTTCATGCAGCAGAGTTGCACCCTTATTCCAAGGTGCATGTCCCTTCTTGAACTGTGTCTTTCGTCTTGTATTGCCTTCCATGGATGTGACTCGTAGTGTATAAAACAGTGAAATACTTATTGTGGTATGCATGTCCACCCTTATATATATGTTCATGTGTGATGTCACTTTCAGTTCTGATGCATTAAAACATTTCAGTGCAGTGGCAGTTGACAGCTTTTTTTTGTTCACTGTGTATTCGGTACTGCATCTTTGCAGACTGGTGCCCTGTCCTCTGCATTCAGGTGTGACCTGTTACGGTGTGCAGACACCTTGCTAATTACCCTCACCAGAATGACACTCGAGCAGTCCTAATTTGTAATTGGCATATATTGACTGTGTGCAGTATCCAAAATTTTACAGTTTTAAAGATTAAATTTTGTTTAAAAAGAGAACTTTGTGGGAATTTTTTTTTTGAAAATGTATCAATTTAAATTAAATTGAATTTTTTTTTTGAAAAAATCATATTCCTGCCAACTGCTATATTTCAATTGCAGAGAACACAATAAGGAGCAAGTTTCTTTTTGTTGTTCAGAAAAATGTCTGTAACTTTTAAAGTTATTCCATAATTACTAGTCCACTATTGGGAATAATTTGACGCAGATTGCCGCCTTTTGCGGCACAGGCAGTCCCCCATTTCACAGGCTCCAATAGCCATATTTGGTATCAAATATTCTTTTTATTGCCTGTATGCAACTTGACATATGTATTTAAATGCCATATGTGAGTTTGAGTGTCATGGTGAAAACAATTTTGGTCTGATAGGCCTCAGACTAGAGTTATCCACCCATTTGGTTGTCCAAAATACGGAAGTTAATGCGAGAAAATATAGTTTTCTTGTGATGTGATTAATGGCTGGGGAGCTGCTTAGTATACTGGATTGTTACACTGGGTTTGACAGGTGAGAGGATGCAGTTAGTGAATATGTGCACTTGGTTTACACTGGATACTGCATAATGTCCCCCAGAGCACATTGAAGTCATGCAAAATTTGTGTAAAATGCAGAGAAATGGGTGTGATTCGGTCCCTTAGCCCACGTGTGTTTGTTTACATTGATATAACGCGGAAAAGAGCTGGACAACAGATGTCGTCCTTTCGAGTGTTCAATGGGCCCAGGCAGGTAATGTTTCCCGTGAAATGCTAATGGCCTGGTGAAATTAATAAAAGTGCTACAGCCACTGGGGCTACATGAGAATACATAGTGAAATTAATTGTGGTCTGAGGCCTGATATAGTAGGATGTTTGACACAGGGTGACACACTTTGATACCTAATTGTGAGGTAACAATGTCAGTTACAGCACTCAAAATGTACATGCTAATTGTCCAGATAGGTGGAAATCTGAAACTAATCAGTTTGGGTGGTGAATATTTTATTTTGTTTAATTAAATTAAATTTTATTATATTTATATTTTCAAAATTTGTAATTTCACAAATTATGACATAATTCAGCATGCATTGTACCCCTATCAGGTCATAGGTCATTCTTTTCAATCAGGCTGTATCCCTACACCCTATGAGAGCCTCACTTTGAAGGTTAAGGTCAAATAAGTCAATATGGAGGATTTCTTCAATGATGTTTGACACAGGGTGACACACTTTGATACCAAATTGTGAGGTAATTATGCCAGTTACAGCACTCAAAATGTACATGATAATTGTGCAGATAGGTGGAAATCTGAAAGTTATCAGTTTGGGTGATGAATATTTTATTTCTTTAAATTAAATTAAATTTTATTATATTTATATTTTCAAAATTTGTAATTTCACAAATTATGACATAATTCAGCATGCATTGTACCCCTATCAGGTCATAGGTCATTCTTTTCAATCAGAATGTATCCCTGCACCCTGTGAGGGCCTCACTTTGAGTAATTGAGCTAATTGAACAAGTGAAAATGGAGGCTTTTTATCAAAAATACCAGAGGGTAATTTTTTCAAAATGTGATCCTGGGCCAAATGGTGAATGTATAATGTGGAATGGGCCTCCCAGACCAAATGGATATGGTGCTATTAAGTTCAAATCACCAATCACAGGCCAGTATCGTACAGTAAATGCTCACAGATTAAGTTTCATGGTCTTTAATAAGGAGATGGACATAGATGGCAGTGACATCAGTCACCTGTGCCATAACCGTCTTTGTATGTTTAAAGATCACTTATCTGCTGAGCCACATGCAATTAACAGCTCGCGCATACAATGTGTGAACCGGGATGTCTGTCAGGGACATGGACAATACCCTCCCTGCCTCTTGCATCTCAGAATGCATAACATATAAGAATGTAAAACAATAACAAAGTTTAATTTAAAGAAATATTTTATGTCATAAAATCACATATAAATATCACATATAAATATCACATGATACATTTATTCAAAAGCATACATTTATTCACATTACTATTTTTTATTGTTTAAAGTCAGTCTTCAATGTCTAGGGTTCATATCCACAGCAGAAATGCTATCATGCAAACTGATAGTTCCTATATTATATGTATCACTTGAAGGTTTGTGACAAAAATTACTTTGAATAACTGTGGTCACAGGAGTTGTCTGTTCTTTGACTGTCAATATCTAATAATCCTTTCTTGTAGTCAGCTTGTTGATCTCTGTGCAAATGTTTATATCGTAAGTGATCTCTAATTTTACTTCCTTGCTGGACTAAGTGCCTTTTAATCACCTGTGGATTGTTTTGATATCTTTTTTGATAGTCCGACTCTTTGTCCATCTGACGCAGTGAACGCCTCACCCGAGCTGACAGTTCGATGCCACAGTACTTGCACTTTTCTATCATGGATGTTCCCGGGGCGTTGTTCAGCCTGTGGATGGTGGATGCAGCTCTCCCAGTCATCGTTCGTGAATAGTTCACATTCTTAGGTAAGGAAACACTGAGAGAACGGTTCGCAGCCTCACATTTCTGTGTGTCTGTATACAGTTTCATTTGCTCTACAGCTGAAATACTTAGTTTAATCTTCAGAAGTTCCAGTACTAACATTTTGTCATTTTCATTCATATTCAGCTCTGTGATTCTGTGTGTACCCAGGAACATGGATCGGTGCCACCAGTTGTTCGTTATTCCTCCACTGCAGACGACCGAGTACCGCGAACACTTTGAACAGTCACCACCGTAGCACGAAAGTGTCGATTGCAGGACCTTTGGTAAGTTTCGTTTCAGTACACCGATATTACCAGTGTGTAGTTTCATCAGTTCTTTAAGAATTAAACTGCACCTTGCTTTCATATCCTGGCTGAATACCTTCTGTGCTTCACGCTTTTGTTCACGGGTGTACCCAGTAAACATGTCGGGACTGAAGTTAGCTTTGTAACACTTACGAAACTGACTCTGACCTAAGTGGGTTGGATCGGCTAGCCGCTGCACTTTCCACATTGGATGTAGAAGTTTCAAAGCACTACCAACTCCAGCAGATGATCTGGAATCTCCATCTGTTGTGACGTATTTTATGAGAATACCTTGTAGAGCCAAGTCTGTTCCGATATCTTTTCCCATCTCGTATTCCGACAGCGGAGCAAATGGCGGCAAGTTTGCTGTGCAGTCAGGATGACCACCGGGACACGTCACATGAATACCTTTGTTTCTTAACCAGGCTCCGGTCCAACAAAGTTTATTCTGGAAGCAGGCACTTACAATGAATTTTCTTTCAGTCATTGTTTCACACGCAAGTCCTATAGCTTGTGATGCATTCTGGCCCGGTTTCTTCCGACTTGTTATTGTCGTGGAGTTGTATCTCCCATCCATGGCTATGTTAATTTCATCACGTTCATTTCCACGTTTCATGTTAATGTCTTTCAGTAGCTCAACTTTTTGTGCCATATCTTTTTCATTTAGATCTGTTACAGCCGTTGATACCTTGTATGATGTTCTCTGCATACTGCTCCGACACGGTGGTGGAATGTCCATGCCTGCCAATAGCACTCTCGCTCTCGTATTGCCGACGGGAGTATCTTGGAGACCGATAGCAAGACCCACATTAGTTTTTGCTGCATTTGGGCCAGGTTTATTTGTCTTCACCTCATTGTACAATTTGCTTTCAGGAGCAGTGAAGTCACAATTCACACAGTGTAGTGTGACTTTCCAACAAAGACCCCACTTAACCTCTTTTAATATTTGCATTTCAGGCTCGTCGCACTCAGGGGAAGCTGTTGAGTGGTATCTGAAAGCTGCATTCCATGCATCTACCATTCTGTCATTGTCCATTATTCTCATGCCTTCTTTGTCTTTACACTGTTGTTCTTCTTTCATTTCAGACGCAGTACATGTACTCGTAATGGGACGTAGCAGGCGGACTGGCTGTGACGCACCTTCGCAATCTGGAGTGGATATGGTGGCTGAAGTGGAACTCGACTTCGTGACCAAGGCAAACTCGTCTATATTCATCCGGACTACTGGTCGCAACTTCTCAGTGTGAGATTCTGGACTTGCATGTTCATGCAGCAGAGTTGCACCCTTATTCCAAGGTGCATGTCCCTTCTTGAACTGTGTCTTTCGTCTTGTATTGCCTTCCATGGATGTGACTCGTAGTGTATAAAACAGTGAAATACTTATTGTGGTATGCATGTCCACCCTTATATATATGTTCATGTGTGATGTCACTTTCAGTTCTGATGCATTAAAACATTTCAGTGCAGTGGCAGTTGACAGCTTTTTTTTGTTCACTGTGTATTCGGTACTGCATCTTTGCAGACTGGTGCCCTGTCCTCTGCATTCAGGTGTGACCTGTTACGGTGTGCAGACACCTTGCTAATTACCCTCACCAGAAATGACACTCGAGCAGTCCTAATTTGTAATTGGCATATATTGACTGTGTGCAGTATCCAAAATTTTACAGTTTTAAAGATTAAATTTTGTTTAAAAAGAGAACTTTGTGGGAATTTTTTTTTTGAAAATGTATCAATTTAAATTAAATTGATTTTTTTTTTGAAAAAATCATATTCCTGCCAACTGCTATATTTCAATTGCAGAGAACACAATAAGGAGCAAGTTTCTTTTTGTTGTTCAGAAAAATGTCTGTAACTTTTAAAGTTATTCCATAATTACTAGTCCACTATTGGGAATAATTTGACGCAGATTGCCGCCTTTTGCGGCACAGGCAGTCCCCCATTTCACAGGCTCCAATAGCCATATTTGGTATCAAATATTCTTTTTATTGCCTGTATGCAACTTGACATATGTATTTAAATGCCATATGTGAGTTTGAGTGTCATGGTGAAAACAATTTTGGTCTGATAGGCCTCAGACTAGAGTTATCCACCCATTTGGTTGTCCAAAATACGGAAGTTAATGCGAGAAAATATAGTTTTCTTGTGATGTGATTAATGGCTGGGGAGCTGCTTAGTATACTGGATTGTTACACTGGGTTTGACAGGTGAGAGGATGCAGTTAGTGAATATGTGCACTTGGTTTACACTGGATACTGCATAATGTCCCCCAGAGCACATTGAAGTCATGCAAAATTTGTGTAAAATGCAGAGAAATGGGTGTGATTCGGTCCCTTAGCCCACGTGTGTTTGTTTACATTGATATAACGCGGAAAAGAGCTGGACAACAGATGTCGTCCTTTCGAGTGTTCAATGGGCCCAGGCAGGTAATGTTTCCCGTGAAATGCTAATGGCCTGGTGAAATTAATAAAAGTGCTACAGCCACTGGGGCTACATGAGAATACATAGTGAAATTAATTGTGGTCTGAGGCCTGATATAGTAGGATGTTTGACACAGGGTGACACACTTTGATACCTAATTGTGAGGTAACAATGTCAGTTTACAGCACTCAAAATGTACATGCTAATTGTCCAGATAGGTGGAAATCTGAAACTAATCAGTTTGGGTGGTGAATATTTTATTTTGTTTAATTAAATTAAATTTTATTATATTTATATTTTCAAAATTTGTAATTTCACAAATTATGACATAATTCAGCATGCATTGTACCCCTATCAGGTCATAGGTCATTCTTTTCAATCAGGCTGTATCCCTACACCCTATGAGAGCCTCACTTTGAAGGTTAAGGTCAAATAAGTCAATATGGAGGATTTCTTCAATGATGTTTGACACAGGGTGACACACTTTGATACCAAATTGTGAGGTAATTATGCCAGTTACAGCACTCAAAATGTACATGATAATTGTGCAGATAGGTGGAAATCTGAAAGTTATCAGTTTGGGTGATGAATATTTTATTTCTTTAAATTAAATTAAATTTTATTATATTTATATTTTCAAAATTTGTAATTTCACAAATTATGACATAATTCAGCATGCATTGTACCCCTATCAGGTCATAGGTCATTCTTTTCAATCAGAATGTATCCCTGCACCCTGTGAGGGCCTCACTTTGAGTAATTGAGCTAATTGAACAAGTGAAAATGGAGGCTTTTTATCAAAAATACCAGAGGGTAATTTTTTCAAAATGTGATCCTGGGCCAAATGGTGAATGTATAATGTGGAATGGGCCTCCCAGACCAAATGGATATGGTGCTATTAAGTTCAAATCACCAATCACAGGCCAGTATCGTACAGTAAATGCTCACAGATTAAGTTTCATGGTCTTTAATAAGGAGATGGACATAGATGGCAGTGACATCAGTCACCTGTGCCATAACCGTCTTTGTATGTTTAAAGATCACTTATCTGCTGAGCCACATGCAATTAACAGCTCGCGCATACAATGTGTGAACCGGGATGTCTGTCAGGGACATGGACAATACCCTCCCTGCCTCTTGCATCTCAGAATGCATAACATATAAGAATGTAAAACAATAACAAAGTTTAATTTAAAGAAATATTTTATGTCATAAAATCACATATAAATATCACATATAAATATCACATGATACATTTATTCAAAAGCATACATTTATTCACATTACTATTTTTTATTGTTTAAAGTCAGTCTTCAATGTCTAGGGTTCATATCCACAGCAGAAATGCTATCATGCAAACTGATAGTTCCTATATTATATGTATCACTTGAAGGTTTGTGACAAAAATTACTTTGAATAACTGTGGTCACAGGAGTTGTCTGTTCTTTGACTGTCAATATCTAATAATCCTTTCTTGTAGTCAGCTTGTTGATCTCTGTGCAAATGTTTATATCGTAAGTGATCTCTAATTTTACTTCCTTGCTGGACTAAGTGCCTTTTAATCACCTGTGGATTGTTTTGATATCTTTTTTGATAGTCCGACTCTTTGTCCATCTGACGCAGTGAACGCCTCACCCGAGCTGACAGTTCGATGCCACAGTACTTGCACTTTTCTATCATGGATGTTCCCGGGGCGTTGTTCAGCCTGTGGATGGTGGATGCAGCTCTCCCAGTCATCGTTCGTGAATAGTTCACATTCTTAGGTAAGGAAACACTGAGAGAACGGTTCGCAGCCTCACATTTCTGTGTGTCTGTATACAGTTTCATTTGCTCTACAGCTGAAATACTTAGTTTAATCTTCAGAAGTTCCAGTACTAACATTTTGTCATTTTCATTCATATTCAGCTCTGTGATTCTGTGTGTACCCAGGAACATGGATCGGTGCCACCAGTTGTTCGTTATTCCTCCACTGCAGACGACCGAGTACCGCGAACACTTTGAACAGTCACCACCGTAGCACGAAAGTGTCGATTGCAGGACCTTTGGTAAGTTTCGTTTCAGTACACCGATATTACCAGTGTGTAGTTTCATCAGTTCTTTAAGAATTAAACTGCACCTTGCTTTCATATCCTGGCTGAATACCTTCTGTGCTTCACGCTTTTGTTCACGGGTGTACCCAGTAAACATGTCGGGACTGAAGTTAGCTTTGTAACACTTACGAAACTGACTCTGACCTAAGTGGGTTGGATCGGCTAGCCGCTGCACTTTCCACATTGGATGTAGAAGTTTCAAAGCACTACCAACTCCAGCAGATGATCTGGAATCTCCATCTGTTGTGACGTATTTTATGAGAATACCTTGTAGAGCCAAGTCTGTTCCGATATCTTTTCCCATCTCGTATTCCGACAGCGGAGCAAATGGCGGCAAGTTTGCTGTGCAGTCAGGATGACCACCGGGACACGTCACATGAATACCTTTGTTTCTTAACCAGGCTCCGGTCCAACAAAGTTTATTCTGGAAGCAGGCACTTACAATGAATTTTCTTTCAGTCATTGTTTCACACGCAAGTCCTATAGCTTGTGATGCATTCTGGCCCGGTTTCTTCCGACTTGTTATTGTCGTGGAGTTGTATCTCCCATCCATGGCTATGTTAATTTCATCACGTTCATTTCCACGTTTCATGTTAATGTCTTTCAGTAGCTCAACTTTTTGTGCCATATCTTTTTCATTTAGATCTGTTACAGCCGTTGATACCTTGTATGATGTTCTCTGCATACTGCTCCGACACGGTGGTGGAATGTCCATGCCTGCCAATAGCACTCTCGCTCTCGTATTGCCGACGGGAGTATCTTGGAGACCGATAGCAAGACCCACATTAGTTTTTGCTGCATTTGGGCCAGGTTTATTTGTCTTCACCTCATTGTACAATTTGCTTTCAGGAGCAGTGAAGTCACAATTCACACAGTGTAGTGTGACTTTCCAACAAAGACCCCACTTAACCTCTTTTAATATTTGCATTTCAGGCTCGTCGCACTCAGGGGAAGCTGTTGAGTGGTATCTGAAAGCTGCATTCCATGCATCTACCATTCTGTCATTGTCCATTATTCTCATGCCTTCTTTGTCTTTACACTGTTGTTCTTCTTTCATTTCAGACGCAGTACATGTACTCGTAATGGGACGACGTAGCAGGCGGACTGGCTGTGACGCACCTTCGCAATCTGGAGTGGATATGGTGGCTGAAGTGGAACTCGACTTCGTGACCAAGGCAAACTCGTCTATATTCATCCGGACTACTGGTCGCAACTTCTCAGTGTGAGATTCTGGACTTGCATGTTCATGCAGCAGAGTTGCACCCTTATTCCAAGGTGCATGTCCCTTCTTGAACTGTGTCTTTCGTCTTGTATTGCCTTCCATGGATGTGACTCGTAGTGTATAAAACAGTGAAATACTTATTGTGGTATGCATGTCCACCCTTATATATATGTTCATGTGTGATGTCACTTTCAGTTCTGATGCATTAAAACATTTCAGTGCAGTGGCAGTTGACAGCTTTTTTTTGTTCACTGTGTATTCGGTACTGCATCTTTGCAGACTGGTGCCCTGTCCTCTGCATTCAGGTGTGACCTGTTACGGTGTGCAGACACCTTGCTAATTACCCTCACCAGAATGACACTCGAGCAAGTCCTAATTTGTAATTGGCATATATTGACTGTGTGCAGTATCCAAAATTTTACAGTTTTAAAGATTAAATTTTGTTTAAAAAGAGAACTTTGTGGGAATTTTTTTTTTGAAAATGTATCAATTTAAATTAAATTGATTTTTTTTTTGAAAAAATCATATTCCTGCCAACTGCTATATTTCAATTGCAGAGAACACAATAAGGAGCAAGTTTCTTTTTGTTGTTCAGAAAAATGTCTGTAACTTTTAAAGTTATTCCATAATTACTAGTCCACTATTGGGAATAATTTGACGCAGATTGCCGCCTTTTGCGGCACAGGCAGTCCCCCATTTCACAGGCTCCAATAGCCATATTTGGTATCAAATATTCTTTTTATTGCCTGTATGCAACTTGACATATGTATTTAAATGCCATATGTGAGTTTGAGTGTCATGGTGAAAACAATTTTGGTCTGATAGGCCTCAGACTAGAGTTATCCACCCATTTGGTTGTCCAAAATACGAAGTTAATGCGAGAAAATATAGTTTTCTTGTGATGTGATTAATGGCTGGGGAGCTGCTTAGTATACTGGATTGTTACACTGGGTTTGACAGGTGAGAGGATGCAGTTAGTGAATATGTGCACTTGGTTTACACTGGATACTGCATAATGTCCCCCAGAGCACATTGAAGTCATGCAAAATTTGTGTAAAATGCAGAGAAATGGGTGTGATTCGGTCCCTTAGCCCACGTGTGTTTGTTTACATTGATATAACGCGGAAAAGAGCTGGACAACAGATGTCGTCCTTAATTAAATTAAATTTTATTATATTTATATTTTCAAAATTTGTAATTTCACAAATTATGACATAATTC
>NW_024532629.1:0-6627 GCF_016097555.1 Gigantopelta aegis
CATACGATACATACATTTCCCTTTACATTTACACATTTTATTTTTAGGGGTGGGTGAACTGGATGTCAGAACACACATAGCAATGCTTTCAGCACTATAGTGCGTACTTGTATGGCGGTCATTGTCCCATATACTGACTTTCAGAAAGGGTTCTGATATTTATAGAGTGCAGGAGACCCTGTGTGAGTGGTCCCTATCCATTATGTACCAAAAACTTTGTTTATTCGACTACTTAATGCACACCGTTCGGCAAAAATCAATTTTGGAAAATTCGGCCCCAAAATTTATTTTTGCCCTTATTCACCAAATATTTGGGCCAAGGACTAAAATAAATGTTCCTATAATTCGCCCACGCAGGGCGTACATACGATACATACATTTCCCTTTACATTTACACATTTTATTTTTAGGGGTGGGGTGAACTGGATGTCGGAACACACATAGCAATGCTTTCAGCACTATAGTGCCTACTTGTATGGCGGTCATTGCCCCATATACTGACTTTCAGAAAGGGTTCTGATATTTATAGAGTGCAGGAGACCCTGTGTGAGTGGTCCCTATCCATTATGTACCAAAAACTTTGTTTATTCGACTACTTAATACACACCGTTCGGCAAAAATCAATTTTGGAAAATTCGGCCCCAAAATTTATTTTTGCCCTTATTCACCAAATATTTGGGCCAAGGACTAAAATAAATGTTCCTATAATTCGCCCACGCAGGGCGTACATACGATACATACATTTCCCTTTACATTTACACATTTTATTTTTAGGGGTGGGGTGAACTGGATGTCAGAACACACATAGCAATGCTTTCAGCACTATAGTGCCTACTTGTATGGCGGTCATTGCCCCATATACTGACTTTCAGAAAGGGTTCTGATATTTATAGAGTGCAGGAGACCCTGTGTGAGTGGTCCCTATCCATTATGTACCAAAAACTTTGTTTATTCGACTACTTAATACACACCGTTCGGCAAAAATCAATTTTGGAAAATTCGGCCCCAAAATTTATTTTTGCCCTTATTCACCAAATATTTGGGCCAAGGACTAAAATAAATGTTCCTATAATTCGCCCACGCAGGGCGTACATACGATACATACATTTCCCTTTACATTTACACATTTTATTTTTAGGGGTGGGGTGAACTGGATGTCAGAACACACATAGCAATGCTTTCAGCACTATAGTGCGTACTTGTATGGCGGTCATTGCCCCATATACTGACTTTCAGAAAGGGTTCTGATATTTATAGAGTGCAGGAGACCCTGTGTGAGTGGTCCCTATCCATTATGTACCAAAAACTTTGTTTATTCGACTACTTAATACACACCGTTCGGCAAAAATCAATTTTGGAAAATTCGGCCCCAAAATTTATTTTTGCCCTTATTCACCAAATATTTGGGCCAAGGACTAAAATAAATGTTCCTATAATTCGCCCACGCAGGGCGTACATACGATACATACATTTCCCTTTACATTTACACATTTTATTTTTAGGGGTGGGTGAACTGGATGTCAGAACACACATAGCAATGCTTTCAGCACTATAGTGCTACTTGTATGGCGGTCATTGCCCCATATACTGACTTTCAGAAAGGGTTCTGATATTTATAGAGTGCAGGAGACCCTGTGTGAGTGGTCCCTATCCATTATGTACCAAAAACTTTGTTTATTCGACTACTTAATACACACCGTTCGGCAAAAATCAATTTTGGAAAATTCGGCCCCAAAATTTATTTTTGCCCTTATTCACCAAATATTTGGGCCAAGGACTAAAATAAATGTTCCTATAATTCGCCCACGCAGGGCGTACATACGATACATACATTTCCCTTTACATTTACACATTTTATTTTTAGGGGTGGGGTGAACTGGATGTCAGAACACACATAGCAATGCTTTCAGCACTATAGTGCGTACTTGTATGGCGGTCATTGCCCCATATACTGACTTTCAGAAAGGGTTCTGATATTTATAGAGTGCAGGAGACCCTGTGTGAGTGGTCCCTATCCATTATGTACCAAAAACTTTGTTTATTCGACTACTTAATACACACCGTTCGGCAAAAATCAATTTTGGAAAATTCGGCCCCAAAATTTATTTTTGCCCTTATTCACCAAATATTTGGGCCAAGGACTAAAGTAAATGTTCCTATAATTCGCCCACGCAGGGCGTACATACGATACATACATTTCCCTTTACATTTACACATTTTATTTTTAGGGGTGGGGTGAACTGGATGTCAGAACACACATAGCAATGCTTTCAGCACTATAGTGCGTACTTGTATGGCGGTCATTGCCCCATATACTGACTTTCAGAAAGGGTTCTGATATTTATAGAGTGCAGGAGACCCTGTGTGAGTGGTCCCTATCCATTATGTACCAAAAACTTTGTTTATTCGACTACTTAATACACACCGTTCGGCAAAAATCAATTTTGGAAAATTCGGCCCCAAAATTTATTTTTGCCCTTATTCACCAAATATTTGGGCCAAGGACTAAAATAAATGTTCCTATAATTCGCCCACGCAGGGCGTACATACGATACATACATTTCCCTTTACATTTACACATTTTATTTTTAGGGGTGGGGTGAACTGGATGTCAGAACACACATAGCAATGCTTTCAGCACTATAGTGCGTACTTGTATGGCGGTCATTGCCCCATATACTGACTTTCAGAAAGGGTTCTGATATTTATAGAGTGCAGGAGACCCTGTGTGAGTGGTCCCTATCCATTATGTACCAAAAACTTTGTTTATTCGACTACTTAATACACACCGTTCGGCAAAAATCAATTTTGGAAAATTCGGCCCCAAAATTTATTTTTGCCCTTATTCACCAAATATTTGGGCCAAGGACTAAAGTAAATGTTCCTATAATTCGCCCACGCAGGGCGTACATACGATACATACATTTCCCTTTACATTTACACATTTTATTTTTAGGGGTGGGGTGAACTGGATGTCAGAACACACATAGCAATGCTTTCAGTGCTATAGTGCGTACTTGTATGGCGGTCATTGCCCCATATACTGACTTTCAGAAAGGGTTCTGATATTTATAGAGTGCAGGAGACCCTGTGTGAGTGGTCCCTATCCATTATGTACCAAAAACTTTGTTTATTCGACTACTTAATACACACCGTTCGGCAAAAATCAATTTTGGAAAATTCGGCCCCAAAATTTATTTTTGCCCTTATTCACCAAATATTTGGGCCAAGGACTAAAATAAATGTTCCTATAATTCGCCCACGCAGGGCGTACATACGATACATACATTTCCCTTTACATTTACACATTTTATTTTTAGGGGTGGGGTGAACTGGATGTCAGAACACACATAGCAATGCTTTCAGCACTATAGTGCGTACTTGTATGGCGGTCATTGCCCCATATACTGACTTTCAGAAAGGGTTCTGATATTTATAGAGTGCAGGAGACCCTGTGTGAGTGGTCCCTATCCATTATGTACCAAAAACTTTGTTTATTCGACTACTTAATGCACACCGTTCGGCAAAAATCAATTTTGGAAAATTCGGCCCCAAAATTTATTTTTGCCCTTATTCACCAAATATTTGGGCCAAGGACTAAAATAAATGTTCCTATAATTCGCCCACGCAGGGCGTACATACGATACATACATTTCCCTTTACATTTACACATTTTATTTTTAGGGGTGGGGTGAACTGGATGTCAGAACACACATAGCAATGCTTTCAGCACTATAGTGCGTACTTGTATGGCGGTCATTGCCCCATATACTGACTTTCAGAAAGGGTTCTGATATGTATAGAGTGCAGGAGACCCAGTGTGAGTGTTCCCTATCCATTATGTTCCAAAAACTTTGTTTATTCGACTACTTAATGCACACCATTCGGCAAAAATCAATTTTGGAAAATTCGGCCCCAAAATTTATTTTTGCCCTTATTCACCAAATATTTGGGCCAAGGACTAAAATAAATGTTCCTATAATTCGCCCACGCAGGGCGTACATACGATACATACATTTCCCTTTACATTTACACATTTTATTTTTAGGGGTGGGGTGAAATGGATGTCAGAACACACATAGCAGTGCTTTCAGCACTGTAGTGCATACTTGTATGGCGGTCATTGCCCCATATACTGACTTTCAGAAAGGGTTCTGATATTTATAGAGTGCAGGAGACCCTGTGTGAGTGGTCCCTATCCATTATGTATCAAAAACTTTGTTTATTCCACTACTTAATGCACACCGTTCGGCAAAAATCAATTTTGGAAAATTTGGCCCCAAAATTTATTTTTGCCCTTATTCACCAAATATTTGGGCCAAGGACTGAAATAAATGTTCCTATAATTCGCCCACGCAGGGCGTACATACGATACATACATTTGCCTTTACATTTACACATTTTTATTTTAGGGGTGGGGTGAACTGGATGTCAGAACACACATAGCAATGCTTTCAGCACTATAGTGCGTACTTGTATGGCGGTCATTGCCCCATATACTGACTTTCAGAAAGGGTTCTGATATTTATAGAGTGCAGGAGACCCTGTGTGAGTGGTCCCTATCCATTATGTACCAAAAACTTTGTTTATTCGACTACTTAATACACACCGTTCGGCAAAAATCAATTTTGGAAAATTCGGCCCCAAAATTTATTTTTGCCCTTATTCACCAAATATTTGGGCCAAGGACTAAAATAAATGTTCCTATAATTCGCCCACGCAGGGCGTACATACGATACATACATTTCCCTTTACATTTACACATTTTATTTTTAGGGGTGGGGTGAACTGGATGTCAGAACACACATAGCAATGCTTTCAGCACTATAGTGCCTACTTGTATGGCGGTCATTGTCCCATATACTGACTTTCAGAAAGGGTTCTGATATTTATAGAGTGCAGGAGACCCTGTGTGAGTGGTCCCTATCCATTATGTACCAAAAACTTTGTTTATTCGACTACTTAATGCACACCGTTCGGCAAAAATCAATTTTGGAAAATTCGGCCCCAAAATTTATTTTTGCCCTTATTCACCAAATATTTGGGCCAAGGACTAAAGTAAATGTTCCTATAATTCGCCCACGCAGGGCGTACATACGATACATACATTTCCCTTTACATTTACACATTTTATTTTTAGGGGTGGGGTGAACTGGATGTCAGAACACACATAGCAATGCTTTCAGCACTATAGTGCGTACTTGTATGGCGGTCATTGCCCCATATACTGACTTTCAGAAAGGGTTCTGATATTTATAGAGTGCAGGAGACCCTGTGTGAGTGGTCCCTATCCATTATGTACCAAAAACTTTGTTTATTCGACTACTTAATGCACACCGTTCGGCAAAAATCAATTTTGGAAAATTCGGCCCCAAAATTTATTTTTGCCCTTATTCACCAAATATTTGGGCCAAGGACTAAAGTAAATGTTCCTATAATTCGCCCACGCAGGGCGTACATACGATACATACATTTCCCTTTACATTTACACATTTTATTTTTAGGGGTGGGGTGAACTGGATGTCAGAACACACATAGCAATGCTTTCAGCACTATAGTGCGTACTTGTATGGCGGTCATTGCCCCATATACTGACTTTCAGAAAGGGTTCTGATATTTATAGAGTGCAGGAGACCCTGTGTGAGTGGTCCCTATCCATTATGTACCAAAAACTTTGTTTATTCGACTACTTAATACACACCGTTCGGCAAAAATCAATTTTGGAAAATTCGGCCCCAAAATTTATTTTTGCCCTTATTCACCAAATATTTGGGCCAAGGACTAAAATAAATGTTCCTATAATTCGCCCACGCAGGGCGTACATACGATACATACATTTCCCTTTACATTTACACATTTTATTTTTAGGGGTGGGTGAACTGGATGTCAGAACACACATAGCAATGCTTTCAGCACTATAGTGCGTACTTGTATGGCGGTCATTGTCCCATATACTGACTTTCAGAAAGGGTTCTGATATTTATAGAGTGCAGGAGACCCTGTGTGAGTGGTCCCTATCCATTATGTACCAAAAACTTTGTTTATTCGACTACTTAATGCACACCGTTCGGCAAAAATCAATTTTGGAAAATTCGGCCCCAAAATTTATTTTTGCCCTTATTCACCAAATATTTGGGCCAAGGACTAAAATAAATGTTCCTATAATTCGCCCACGCAGGGCGTACATACGATACATACATTTCCCTTTACATTTACACATTTTATTTTTAGGGGTGGGGTGAACTGGATGTCAGAACACACATAGCAATGCTTTCAGCACTATAGTGCGTACTTGTATCGCGGTCATTGTCCCATATACTGACTTTCAGAAACGGTTCTGATATTTATAGAGTGCAGGAGACCCTGTGTGAGTGGTCCCTATCCATTATGTATCAAAAACTTTGTTTATTCCACTACTTAATGCACACCGTTCGGCAAAAATCAATTTTGGAAAATTTGTCTTCAAAATTTATTTGTGCCCTTATTCACCAAATATATGGGCCAAGGACTGAAATAAATGTTCCTATAATTCGCCCACGCAGGGCGTACATACGATACATACATTTCCCTTTACATTTACACATTTTATTTTTAGGGGTGGGGTGAACTGGATGTCAGAACACACAT
>NW_024532630.1:0-10138 GCF_016097555.1 Gigantopelta aegis
TTTGGTGTTTGGTTTATAATTGTTTTGGTGAGAATTGAATTATAATTGAAAATATCTACAGTGGATTTGATAAAGCAAGAACAGCAAAAGACTACATCTTGTTATTACAAGGCGATGTCAATATTGCATGCAATAAATGCTAAGTAATCGTTTTTTTCAACATCCTTGTTAGTTCGTTTTATAATTGTGTGTTTTACTGCAAACGTATATATACTCAACAAGGAAAGTTTAGCAAATATCTGTTTTGACGTCTAAATTTGCCATGGTTGAATAAACTTAAAAGAAAACCAGGTCCTCCTGTTGTGTTGAGGCAAAGGTTGATGAACAAAAAGAAAGAAGAAAAGTTTTTATTTAACAACGCCACCTAGAGCACATTGATTTTTTTTTTATATTATCTTCAGCTCTTGGACGTCAAACATATGGTCATTCTGACCTGTTTTTCAGAGGAAACCCGTGTCGCCACATAGGCTACTGTTTTACGACAGGCACAAGGGATCTTTTATTTGCGCTTCCCACAGGCAGGATAGCACAAACCATGGCCTTTGTTGAACCAGTCATGGATCGCTGGTCGGTGCAAGTGGTTTTACAACTACCCACTGAGCCTTGTGGGGCAGTCACTCAGGGTTTGGAGTCTGTATCTGGATTAAAATCCCATGCCTCGACTGGCACAGAACCCAGTACCTACCAGCCGCAAAGGTTTGATGAGTTAATGTTGTTTGTAAATGGTAAACATCTCAGATGGAATACTAATTCATAAAAATTGGTTCATTTATAAATGGTATGCCATTTCTTTTAACATTAGCTAAACTTTCGTTGTTGAGTATATTATTATGTTGAGGAATATTTTCTACAAAATTGTTGTCTTTTAGTTGACGTGTGGAATCAAGAGATGGAAGATACTTATCATCGGCTGGTGACAGCTGAAGCATGGTTACGAGAGTTGGAAGATTTCATCAACATCCTTGCAACAATGAAGCTAAGTGATATTGAATAAAGTTTGTCCTTTGACAGCAATTTTTCTGATGCATTCAGTTCGATTGTTCCGCCGGAAAAAGGATAATACTGTCCCTCCATCCTCCGTTACTCCTCCCTCCCTCCCTCCCTCGTCCCAGTCCATCAGAGGCCGTCCGTCTGTTTTACAAGCATTCTTGGATAGTTTGTTTTTATAAATTGTGTGTTTTTGCTGTGGAAAATTCATTGTTATTGTGTTGATAGTTTGCTTTAAGTGGTGGGTAGATTGTGAGGTGTGGGGTGTTTTTGACTTGACAATTGTTCGTTAGTTATTGTTTGAGGTATTTCTATGGCTGTGTTTTAATAATGTGTGTGTTTTATAGCTTGAAAAATGTTCATTGTAGTATTGTTTCCAGCTGATGTTTTCACTACCTTTATTGTTTCTTTTAGTTGACAGTTGTGGAGTCAAGAGACTGGAAGATACTTTACTTCATATTCGTGGTCTGAGTTGACAGCCTTAAGAGTGTGAGACAGGTGTATTAAGACGCTGTCACAAGGTTGGAACGCATTTTTTAATGTGTGACTACCTAGTAGCCTACCCCTTCTTGATATTTTGGTGATAGTTTGGTCACATTTACTAATTGCTTTTGGGTGAAGAATTGAATTATATACCGTTGAAAAGATAAATCTATTCAGTCAGTGGATTGATACACAGCTGACTACAGAGCATCAAAAGATCATAGCATCTTCTGTTGATTAGCAAGATGACTGATGTCAAATGAAGATGCCATGCGAATGAAATGTCTAAGTATACTTGTTGGCGTTTTTTTGTCTACCTATCCGTGCATCGGTGGCTAGTGTTCGAGTTTATCATTGAAATGGGTGTTTTTATTAATACTGCGAAATATATAATAGGGCTCATAACAAGGAAAAGTTGTTACGTCACACTAAACGCTAGTCTGTTTTAGGCCTGTCCTACGGGTTCTACAACTTTTGGCCATGGTTTGAGTAAACGTACAAAGAATAAACAGCTATGCGTTCCTCCCTAGTGTTTTTGGAGCGCCAAAGGGTTTGATGAACAAAATGGGAAAGAAAGAATAGGTTAGTTTATTTAACAACGCCACCTAGAGCACATTGATTGTTTTGTATTTTTGTAATCTAGTGGCTCATGCAGCATTTTCCCTTGGGACGTCAATAACATATGGTCATTCTGACCACTGTTTTCAGAGGAAACCCGCTGTCGCCAGTGCCCACCTAGGGCTACGTGTTTGTCTGACGACAGGTCAGCAAGGGATCTTTTATTTTTGCCTTTTGCGCTTCCCACAGCAAGTGATAGCAACAAACCATGCGGGCCTTGGATTGTTTGAAACTCATGAGTCATGGATCGATGGTCGGTGCAAAGTGGGTTTTACAACTACCGAAACTGAGCCTTGTGGGGGCACGTTCACTCAGTTTTGGAGTGGTATATTTGGATAATTTTGCTTGAAATTTCAAAGTTATTGTTGACTGATGGTTGATTCCTTTTTTGTTGTTGACGTGTGGAATCAACAGATGGAAGATATTTATATGCGGGATGGTGACAGTTGAAGGTGCGCTGTCACAAGTGAAGCATTTTACCTGTAGATCACGGTCCCTTCGCGATTTTGCAATAGTTGGTTTATAATTGTTGTGCGTGAAGATTGAATATAATGGAAAGATATCTATCAGTGGATTGATAACACTGAGACACAGCTAAAGAAATTAATCTGGTGTTATTATAGCAAGATGACTGATTGATGTCAAATGAGTTGCATGCAATGAAATGTCTAAGTGAACGTAGCTAAAAACTTTCCGTTGTTAATGCGTTTATTAATTGTTGAGGTTTATTTGCAAACGTATATACACTCAACAAGGTCATGTTGAGCAGAAGATATGTTATGACGTCTAGGGGGGGCCATGGTTGGGGAACTTAAAAAGAAAACCAGGTCCTCCTGTTTTGATGAGGCAAAGGTTGATGAAAAAAAAGATAGAAGACAAAGTCATGTTTTATTTACAACGCCACCAGAGCAGCATGCGGTTCTAGTATCGTTATATTGGCTCTGCAGATGTCAAAACATCTAGGGTCAGTTATGACAGCTGTTTTTCAGAGGTCAACCGCTTTCGCTGAATAGGGCTTACTGTTTTACGAGTATGGGAGGAAGGGATCTCCTTTATGCGCTTCCCACAGGCAGGATAGCACACTAACATGGCTTTTGTTTGAAACTCCTCATGGTATCGATGGTTTCGTGTGCAAGCACTTGTACAAACTACCACTGAGCCTGTGGGGCACTCCAGTAAGGGTTTGGATTGTCTGTATATGATTAAAAACGCCATGCCTCGACTGGCATCTGAACCCATGTACCTACCAGCCGCAAAGGGTGATGTGAGTGTTAGTGGAGTAAATGGTAAACTCTCGAGATGTGAATAATTAATTCATAAATGCGGGTTCATTTATAAAGGTTATGCCATTTCTTTTAAAATTAGCTACTAAACTTTTCGTGTTGAGTGATTAGCATTGTTGAGGAATATTTCTACAAAAATTGTTGTCTTTAGTTGACGTGTGTGGAAATCAAGAGATGGAAGATACTTATCATAGGGTGGTGACAGCTGAAGCATGGTTACGAGAGTGGAAGATTTCATCAACATCCTTGCAACAGATGAAAGCTAAGTGATATTGAATAAAGTTTGTCTTTGACAGCCATTTTTCTCATGCAGTCAGTTCGAATTGTTCGCCGAGAACAGAGAAAGACTTAACTCCCTCCCGGAGATCCTCTTCATCAGCTCCCTCTTGAGCATCCGTCCATCAGCCCGTTCAGTCTTGGTAAGCATTCTTGAAGAGTTGTTTTATATTGTGTGTTTGCTTGGAAATTTCAGTTATTGTTTGATAGTTTGCTTTATAAGTGTGTTTTTGCTTTGAAAAATTTTTCTTAGGTATTGGATGATAGTTTGTTTTATAATTGTGTGTTTTGCTTGAAAACTTTTCCATTTTATTGTTGACCTGAAAATGGGGGTGATTTCATCTAACCTTTTTTGTTTTAGTTGAACCGTGTGGAGTCAAGAGATGGAGAGATATTATCATCGATCGGGCTGGTGAAAGTTGAAGGTGTAGCTGTTCAACAACGAGTGAAGCATTTTAATGGATAAGTTACCTCCCCTTCTTTTTGATTTTGGATAGTATTAGGTTTTATAATTGTTTTGGTGAAGAAATTGGATGTATAATTGAAAGATACTCTAATCAGTGGATTGATAACAAGCTGAAGACCGAGCTAAAAGGACCAACATAAACTGGTCTGTTATTAGCAGAGATGACTGATGGTCAAATTGAAGATGCATGCAATGAAAGTGTCTAAGTATTGTGTTGTTTTTTTCAACATCTTGTTGTTCGTTTTCATAAATGTGGTGGTGGTCTAACCTGCAAACGTTCTATATACTCAACAAGGGAATGTTGTAGGGGCAAATATCTGTTTATGACGTCTAATTTGGCCAGGTTGAATAAACTGGATAAAAGAAAACCAGGGTCCGCCTTCGTTGGTCGTTGAGGCAAAGGTGATGAACCAAAAAGAAATGAAGAACAAGTTTATTCTTATTTAACCAAACAACGCCACCTAGGAGCACATTGATTGTTTTTTTTTATCTTATCATACAGCTCTTGGACCGTCAAACATATGGTCAGTCTGACCACTGGTTTTTTCAGAGGAAGGAGCGGCGCCGCACCTGTGCGGGGGCGCACATGAGGACTACTGAGTGGTTTCTAACAGTTACGCAGGACACAAGGCAGCAAGGATCATAAATTTATTTGCGGCTTCCCACAGGACAAGATAACCCGGCACAACCAGGCCTTTGTAGTGAAGGCCATAAAAAAAGTCATGGAGTCTCGAATATGTCCGATGCAAACAGAGTGTGTTTACAACTACCCACTGAGAGCGTGTGGGGCACTCACTCAGGTGGTTGGAGTCGGTGATATTTGGATTATTTTTTGCTTGCCTCGCTGGCATCAGAAACCATTGACTGGATGTTTTCTTCCTTTGGTTGATGTTAGTTTTACGTGTGGAATCTAGAATGAGAATATATATTATCATCCGGGCGTGGTGACTATTTGACGGTGAGGGGGGTAG
This sequence comes from Gigantopelta aegis, assembly GCF_016097555.1. Classification (NCBI taxonomy): domain Eukaryota; kingdom Metazoa; phylum Mollusca; class Gastropoda; order Neomphalida; family Peltospiridae; genus Gigantopelta; species Gigantopelta aegis. Next base: position 5,085 of record NW_024532630.1, read on the forward strand.
GTGCATAGGGGGTTCACAACAAAAAAAAAAAAAAAGAAAAGTGAACGTTCATATAGTGGTAATAATGGGTATGCATTACCTCGCGCTCTTGATTTTGGATAGTTTTGGTTTGAGTAATATGATTGTTGGGTGGAAGACTTGGAATTGATACATGAAAGATATCTTATGCATGGATTGATGACGTCTGAAGACACAGCTAAAAGACAGACTCTCTGTTTCATCAAGATGACTGATGTCAAATGAAGTTGCATGCAATGAATCTGTCTAAGTGGATCGTTTTTTCAACATTCCATTGGTTAATTCGTTTTATTATTGTGGGCTGGTGTTTGATACTGCATAAGTATATATAGGGCTCAACCAGGAATGTTTAGACAAATATTGTTAGACGGCAAATTGTGCCATGGTGAATAAACTTCAATAATTGTCCATGGTCCTCCCTCCGTTTGTTGAGGCAAAGTTGATGAAAAAAAAAGATAGTCCACAAGCCCGTTCGTCGTTTAACACGGCACAATTCTAGATAGCACATTGATTGTTATCTGTGGAGGTTTTGTCTTAGAGTCAATGTGGCTCATTGTTATTGGTCAAACCATATGCGTTTATCAGTTTTGCATGGACCTGTTTTTTCAGAGCAAATTTTTTACCGTATTTCCATAGTTTGTTTAGCCGACTGTGTGTTACGATTTGCACAATTTCATGGTTATTATTTGCTCTTGTTTCTACCTTGCAGGATAGTTGAAAACGATGGGGCCTAGAGAGTGTTGAACCAGTTACGGCATTCGATGGATCCTGTGCAAGGTGAAGTTCCAACTACCACCGAGGGAGTGGGGGAGATTTTAGCACGGGTAAGAGACGCTTGGGTGTGGCACGCACTTTTGGAGGAGGGTGATGGTTGTACGTCGGGTAATACTGGGATGAAGAAAAAATCCCATGCCATCGACAATGGCATGCGTGAACCCAGTGTACCAATACGGGCGCCGCAAGGACATGAAGTTTCATGTTGTTTGTAAATGGTAAACATCTTCAGCATGATGAGGTAAAATTGAATAATCATGCAAAGATATGGCTATTTAATGTTTATGCCATTTCTTTTAACATTAGCTCGTTTCATAAATGTGGTGTGATCTACTGCATTACGTATATATGTTGAGGAAGGAATTTGTCTAGCAAATTCTGTTTGTCTTTCTAAAGTTGACGTTGTTGAACAAGAGATGGAAGAAAACCAGGTCCTCCGGTTGTGTGAGGCAAAGGTTGAAGCATGGTTACGGAGAGTTGGAAGATTTCATCAACCATTATTTATTAACAGATGCCAACAAAGTGCATAGTGAATAAAGTTTGGCCTTTGACAGCGCATTTTTTCCTCATAACATTCAGTTCGAATTGTTGACCGCCGGAAAGAGGAATACTTGTCCCTCGCTCCCTCATAGGCTCCCTCCCTCCGTTCCATCCGTCCAAGGGACCCGTCCTTGTATTTACAGCATTCCCACAGGATAGTTTGTTTTATAATTGTGTGTTTTGCTTGGAAATTTCATTGTCATGTGTTTGATAGTTGCTTTATAATTGTGGGTTTACAACTACCAATGAGCCTCTTAGTGTACTTGTTTGTATAGTTTGTTTGGAGTCGGTATTGGATGTGTTTTGCTTGAAAATTTTCATTGTTATTGTTGACTGATGTTTTCGTACTTTTGTTGTGTAGTTGACGTGTGTGACAATCAAGAGAGTTGGAAGATATTTATCATCGGGCTGTTGACAGTTGAAGGTGTGAGGCTGTCACAAGTGAAGACATTTTAATGGTAATTTACCTCCCTTCTTGATTTTGGATAGGTTGGTTTCTGTATAATTTTTGGTGAAAGAATGTGAATTATAATTGAAAGCATATCTATCAGTGGATTTCGATGTAACAGCTGAAGACCGACAGCTAAAAGACATAAATCATCTGTTATTAGCAAGATGACTGATGTCAAATGAAGTTGCATGCAATGAAATGATCTAAGGTAATCGATTCTTTTTTTGTTTTCAACATCCTTGTGTATTTCGTTTTTATAATTGTGTGTTTTACGGTTGCAACGTATATATACTCACAAGGAAAGTTTCGCAAATATCTGTTATGGACGTCTAAATTTGCCATGGTTGAATAAACTTAAAAGAAAACCAGGGTCCTCCGTGGGTTGTGTTGAGGGCAAAGGTTGAGGAACAAACGAGAAAGAAGGAAAAGTTATTGTTTTATTTAACAACGCCACCCTAGAGCACATTGATTGTTATTTTTTTATGGGTATCTTCAGCTCTTTGACGTCAAAGCATATGGTCATTCTTGAGCGACTTGTTTTTTTGCAGAGGAAAGCGCCGCTGTCGCCAAATAGGCCTACTGTTTTAACGACAGGCAGCAAGGGATCTTTAGGTTGCGCTTTCCACAGGAGCAGGATAGCACAAACCAGGGGCCTTTGTTGAATCAAGTCCGGATCGTGATGGTTGCAATGGCAAGTGGTTTACAACTACCCACTGAGCTTGTGGTGCAACATGTCACTCAGAGGTTTGGAGTCTGTATCCTGGATTACAAATCACCATGCCTCGCACTGGCAATCAGACCCATTCAGTACCCTTCCAGGCGCAAAAGGGTTGATGATGTTATTGTTGGATTATGTTAAATGTAAACATCTCAGATGTGGGAATGACTAATTCATAAAAATGTGGTTCATTTAGTAAATGGTATAGCACATTTCTTTTTAAACATTAGCTAAAACTTTCGGTTGTTGAGTATATTATTATTGTTGAGGGGAATATTTCTACAAAATTGTTGTCTTTTGAGTTGACGTGTGGAATCAAGAGATGGAAGAATACTTATCACGGGCTGGTGACAGCTGGAAGCATGGTTACCGAGAGTTGGAAGGGAGATTTCAATCACAATCCTTGCAACAGATGAAGCTAATGTGATATTGAAATCAGTTTGTCCTTTGACGAGCCATTTGTTCCCTCATGCATTCAGTTCGAATTGTATCCGCCGAGGAAACAGGATAAATACTTGTCCCTCCCTCCCTCCGTTACTACATCCCTTCCCTCCCTCCCCTCCCATCCGTCCAGTCCAGTCCATCACCGTCTCCAGTCCGTTCGTTTTAACAAAAGTCATTCTGTGATGTGGGTTTTATAACTTGTGTGTTTTGCTTGAAATTCAGTGTTATGTTGATAGTGTGCGTTTTATAATTGTGGGTTTGGCTTGAAAATTCTTAGTACCCGTGTGGGATAGTTGTTGTTACTTGTGTGGTTTGCGTGAAAACATTTCATTGTTAGTGTTGATGTATGTTTATACCTTTTGTTTTAGTTGACGTGTGGGTCAAGAGATGGAAGATATTTATTCATCCGGCCTGGTGAAAGTGAAGGTGTAGCGTCACAAAGTGAAGCATTTTTAAAATGGTAAGTTTACCACCCTCCCTTCTTGATTTTGGATAGTTTTTGGTTTAATTGTTTTTGGTGAAGAATTGAATTTAATTGAAAGATTTCTTCAGTGGGATTGATAACGCTGAAGACACAGTAAAAGACATCATCTCCTTTGTTATTGAAGATGCTGATGTCAAAGGAAGTTGTTGCCAATGAAATGTCTAAGTAATCGTTTTTTTCAACACCTTGTTATTCGTTTTATAATTGTGTGTTTTAACGGCAAACGTATAATACCAAAGGAAAGTTTGCAAAATCTGTTATGCTCTAAATTTTGCCATGGTTGAAAAACTTAAAAGAAAACCAGGTCCTCCTGTTTGTGTTGAGGCAAAGGGTGATTAACAAAAAAGAAGAAAGTTTTTTTTATTTAACCCAACGCCACCTAGAGCACATTGATTGTTTTTTTTATATTATCTTCAGCTCTTGGACGTCAAACATATTGGTCATTCGACCCTGTTTTTCAGAGGAACCCCGCTTCGCCCCTAGGCTTACTGTTTTACACGGCAGCAAGGGTCTTTTATTTGCGCTTTCCACAGGCAAGGATAGCACAAACCATGGCCTTTTTTGAAACCAGTCCATTGGAATCGCTGGTCGGTGCAGTGGTTTACCAACTACCCACTGAGCCTTGTGGGGCAAGTCACTCAGGGTTTTTTTTTGGAGTCTGTATCTGGATTCAAATCCCTTGCCTCACTGGCCTCAGAACCCATTACCCCTTACCAGCCGCAAAGGTTGAGAGTTAATGGTTGTTTTGTAAATGGTTAAACCTCTCAGATTTGAATACTTCATAAAAATTTGGTTCATTTATAAATGGTATTCCATTTCTTTTAAACATTTAGCTAAACTTTCGTTTGTTGATATATTATTATTGTTGAGGAATAATTTTCTACAAAATTGTTTGCCTTTTATTGACTTGTGGTCAAGAGATGGAAATTTCCATATCGGGCTGGTACAGCTGAACAGGTTACGAAGTTGGAAGAATTTCCACAACATCCTTGCAACAGATAAGCTAAGGTTATTGAATAAAGTTTGTCCTTTGACAGCCTTTTTTCCCTCATGCATTCAGTTCGAATTTTTCCGCCGGAAAAGATAAATACTTGTCCCTCCCCCTCCGTTACTCCCCTCCCTCCCTCCCTCCCTCCGTCCATTCCGTCCATCACCCGTCCGTCGTTTTAAAACAGCATTCTTGGATAGTTTTTGTTTTATAATTGTGTGTTTTGCTTGAAAATTTTCATTGTTATTGTTTTATGTTTGGCTTTTAATTGTGGGTTTTTGCTTGAAAATTTCTTAGTTATTTGTTTTATAGTTTGGTTTTAAATTGGGTGGGTTTTGCCTTGAACCTTTCCATTGTTATTGTTGAAACTTGATGTTTTTCTACCCTTTTTTGTTTTTGTTGATTGTGGGTCAAGGATGGGAAATATTTTATCATCGGCCCTGGTGAAAGTTGGGTGTTACTGTCACAAGTGAAGCCATTTTAATGGTAAGTTAACCTCCCTTCTTGGTTTTTTTGGATAGTTTGGTTTTATATTGTTTTGGTGAAGAATTGAATTATAATTGAAAGATATCTATTATGTTGAAACAGCTTTAAACCGAGCTAAAAAGACATACATCTCGTTTATTAGGCAAGAATG
>NW_024532631.1:0-13303 GCF_016097555.1 Gigantopelta aegis
TTATCTTTGTTAAAAAATGTAAAATATTATTGTAAAATTTAAAATCCACCAAATTGTAGTAATTACTTCATTTTAATTTTCAAAAGTTTCCTCTTCTAGGTTCTTTAATATTATTATTTGACGTCCTCCGCAAAGCTTGCAGATATTAAGGAATCAAACTAGCATTTCTGCAAAGTACTAGGTTTTAAAAAATTTTTTTAACATGTATCAATTATGTAGAACAATTATCTTTACATGATTCACAAAAAAAACTGAAAAAAATTTTTTCGATATTTTACCTTAAGAGTGACTAAACTTCACTCTGAGAACTTTATAAAAGTAGACCTTTCCAGTGTTTCCAAATAATTCGCTTTATGATTGTTACTTATCTCTTTCAATGTAATCCATTTAGATTTGAGATCGATACATGCTTATAGGCGCCACCTCGCTCCTCTGAATGTTATTGCACAATTTACCATGATCTTCAGTCTCTATCATATGTCACTATCTTTAGTCGTAATTAGCATCCATATGTGAATCATCAAACTATCACCGGCTGTTCCATTATCTTTACCTAAAAAAAGAGGTTATATTTTGTAGAAGTACTGTCTCCAATATTGAATTCAGAGTATCGAGGGCAATCAGAGTTTAAAATTTTTTCAAAGTCATCCTTGCTTGACTTGTAAACTGTTTGTTTTATTGTAAGTAAGTCGATAAATATTTTATTTCAATCCTAGGCCAAAATTCTCCTGAAAGTTGCCAACGCCTTCATTATAATCTGTCCAGTTAGTGATTAAAAGTCAATGGAGCGCATCCATTCTTCCGTTGAATGGACATTCCAACCACCTCTCATCAGTCTCCATGTCACAATAGAACTCTATAAATAATAATTAAATCGAAGCTAGAAAATATGGCAAAAATAAGCTTTTCATCTGTTTATCCATCCATTCATTCTTTTATTCTCATAGATAGCTTTATCTAGCTAGTTATTCGCATTTATCTATCTAAAGTAAAAAAAGTACTCGTCAAATGGGGGGAGAGTCTGCCTCCATGCAGGATTTAATAAGATCTACAGCGCAGCATCAGCTGATTTATAAAACTGACTCATACCAGGTCCTTACATTTTTAGATCTCTGTATTCTATTAAAGAAGGTTTGCTTCAGAAAAGCAAAACTGAACCAGCTTACTTTGCAAGGGCAACAGGACAAGTTACTGATGAACAAATGACAATTTCTTCTTCCATGTCTGTATTGTTGAAATTATTTTCGCGGAGGCAAGATTATAGACGGTTTACCAGGCAGTACTGTTCATATAGTGAGGGTTGACCGTTGTTGCCAATATTGTACTGTAAAATTTGTCATTTGGTAGGAAAACACTTCCATCGACTAAGGAAATCACATATTTTCACCAGTATAATCCATTGTTACTCTAAAATCAACACGTGTAGTTATGTAGCAGGAACAGATCGCTAATAATGCATATTCCTCCATTTCTACATGGGAGCGGTTGCTCTTAAACCAGATATTAGTTAGAAAATGTGCAACCATTGGCATTCAGTAGTTAGTTCTTCTCCAGGTCCACAATCACTAGCTAATGTAGGGACAGCCTAGATAGAGAGTAAAGATGAGTTATAAACTAATATAACCTAACTCTACGCTATTTCATACACAATGTTGCTCGGCAATTTGACAGTTGTGAATTAAGTCGAGTTATATTTTCCCAAGCACGTCTATGAATAATGGGAAATTTTGCAAAAACAGTGGTTACACTGAAGTACTTAAATCGCTCTAATATCGATTAGTTCCATTCTCAACTTAATAGACCACGATTTGTATGTATAAATATAGGCATATATCTGTATCTTGCCCTTGGACGGCCAATACAGTCTTGAAGGACTACTGCTATTAGTGTCTGTTGCCATATAAACCCAACAATTATTAAAATATAATTGTAGTAAGTCTGCACAATTACTTTTATTGCTTGTGTTTGATATTAATCCATTGAGCGCTAATCATGTATGCCAGTTCATGGGCCATTAAAATTGAATACTGAAGTTATAAGGCTAAATAGTTATTGACTAGATTAATAGCTTTCAGTTTGTTCATTGATATCACTTTTGATGATAGTGTATTTAAGCTTCACTTCTGCCATAGTGTTTTTGTTCGTCAATATGGAGGCAATTACTTTTCCCAAATATTGGGAATGGGTTTGTGGTATATGAGAGGTGTAGTTTTGTTCAAAGCTTATTAGCCCGTTCTAATTTACCTAAATATTATTAAAATAACGTATTGTGTGATTACTATTATAGTCAAATGTATGTTTTATAGATGACTTACATATACTGAAGTATAGGTTATATTTCCAAATTGTAGGGGTTGAAGAAGTTTAAAACAAATTGAGAGTGGCACTTTATGAACTATTAGATGAACCCAAATGCCAAACAATGTAAATACAAGATTTGGACCCTATGATTTGTTAGTTGGTTTTGTTAATTTCAAATTAAACCGAAAAATCTCTTTACCTTCACAACTATAATTTCCATTTCTATTAACACCAGGACAGTATCAGATCAAATTGAATATCTTCCATCATTACGGCACTCATTAATTATCTATGAAATAAAGCTATTATGGATTTTAATTGCAAATTAATAATAGCAAATACATGACGATATCATAAGTGGATTAAAGGCGAATCAGGCATTATACATGCCACTTATACCCATTACAGGTGATTAGTTCCATTTCCTGTATATTCCCATTTTGACATTGAATATATAAGCTACCATTTGTGTTTGTAGCAGATGGCATTTTTCATGACCAATTATTGTCCTTTTCTTGCATTATTACCTTCATTGATATCGAGTAAAAAACAATTAGTTTACACTAGAGTTATGAAAGTCACTACCATTAGCATGTTATTCCGCATTTTCCTTATAACGCGTTTTGACATTGACATGTAAAGCTACCATATGTGTTCGTATTCAGATGGCATATTCATGACCAATTATTGTCTTTCTTCTTTATTGTTTATCTTCATAGGATATTCTTTAAATAAACATTTTTTATTTTTGTAATATATTATAATATAAAACATTCAAAATTTTGGAGGAATAGCTATATAATTATAATTAGGGACTAGCTTTGTCAATAATTGTACTGTTGAATATGACAGGTTCTTTGTTAGTTTCTACCAAACTCAGGGAGTCACCATACTTTAGTGGCAATGGTTCAGCTAATTTATTTTGACATACGTTTCTAATCTTAGATTTAACTATTTGTTTTCAATCTTTTTTGATCTCAAACATCAATGGTTTAAATAGCCCTCAGCTAAGAGGTTGGTACTACTAAACTGAAATATTTGAACAATTAGATGTTTATGTATGCAGAATGAATTATTGTGATCAATTTGGGCATAACTATTAATTGTATTAAGTTATAAGCTCATAGTGACAACATTAGTATATTAATCAGACCAGGCTTGTGGTAACTGTACAAATGGAGTTACCTCTTTGAAAGAGAATTATCATGAGTCTCTAGGGCAAAACCTATTATCAACTGCCAGACACTGCATCGTAACACCATTGAGCAATCCAACAAAGGTTACCGAGTTTAATGCCTTAATGTTATAATGAAAAATTAATACATCAACAAGTTTACAACGACTTTTGGCACACATGTGGAAAATCAGGGTCATGGATTAATGTGTAGCAGTTGTATGTTAAAAGAGGAAAGGTTTAAATTGTTCTCTATTTTCTACTCTTAATGGTCTATTGAATGAAGGGCAGTAAATAAACTTAATTTTTGTCTTGTCAAGCAAGAAAAAAAACATTTCGTAAATTCTCCAATGACGGCAGGAAGTTTATGAAGGACTAGCCAAACAGCGTGAGTAGGTGGCTGCATGTTGCTAACAGTTTTCATGTTTAGGTGAGTTTGGGTCACTTGTAAGATATATAAAAATTATGTTTTGGGGGGGGGGGGGGGGGGGTTTAATTTTTTCAGAAATTTGCAACTCTTTTTGGCCTAATACAATAAACCGCCAACGTAGTAGATCACCAGTACAGAAATGTCTACTACTTAATTGGTAGCATCCTTAAAAACACAAGCACAATAATTGTCAGAACGTAATTTTTCATTAATAATTCACCTAAAGACTTGAACTTTGATCCGTTTGGCTATAAAATGAATAGATATGTTTAGAGTTCTATTTTGTAAAGGCTGTTTTCATGGAGTTTATTGGGGCTCTTCTAAGTCAATAACAGAGGCATTATTATATCAAGGGCGACACAAATTCCAGAATGGTAAAATGTTTCCCTCCATTGTATTTCCCTCAGCAAGACAACGCCAAATATTAACATGAAGATTCTTGGATTTGCTTGAAAAAATGTAAATCAACTTTTATCTCAACTAGATCTAGTCAGTTCTCTCTGGTAAAAAACCACATATGCACAAAAAGTGATATGCACAGTTCAAATAGTTTTAAAAAAAAAATGCAGTCTTATGTTACAGCATTTATGTCCCAAACGTGCACGAACATATTTCGCGGGTCTTTGAGTCGAACAATGTTGGTCAAACCATGGAGTCATTATTTAGCTTTGTTACCTAACCTCAACCTTTCTTTCCAGATCCACGCCCAACTCGCTAACCGCGGAGGAACTTTTTAATATTACAGGCCGTGATGAAAAAGGCTGTTGGTCATCATGACTCCAAACAACACGGTTCTATTTAAGAAGTATAACACCACATAGTCACCTACATATTTGTGGACTACTATTCATGTTAGACGAGCTACAAACATTCAAAGCAGGAAAAAGTGGTTATTCCCTTCTAAGTGGCTTTGGCTTGGTAAACAAATTATTAAAGTCGCTTTGCGCGTGGGTATTGCGAAACAGATTCTGACCTTGATCTAGTCCCAACTCGAAAAAGAGAAGGGCGAAACAGTTGGGCATCAGTTCATAAACTGTGCACGTTGAAACAGCACCTGTTAGTCTTGGAAAGTCTACGTTCTAACTTTGAGCGAAATGCAGTTCCAGGGATATGAATTAGCCCCGAGCATCATCATGAAAACAATGTTAATTAGATGTGGTTTATCCGAAATTCCTTCTGCCAGACGTCCGTCTCTGCATTATTCGATTGGAGCGTCTGGGGACGAGGGACTAGCCGTGGCAATTCTTCAAGTTTGTATGCAAATCGTCCAACGCAGAATCAGGAGTGAATAATAAAAATAACTATTAATAAATTATAATTTACAATGCACAAAGCTTATAATTATAATCGCATTATGGTTAGTTGGTGGGAAATTAGGAAACAACCATCTTTCAATCTATTCTGTGTTGCATTTAACACTCTTTTGTCAATTGAAAGAAAGTAAGTAAATGGCACTTTAGTTTTCTGATGCCTTTATACTGTCAGCTATTCAAGCAGACACTAATATATCACTAGGTGATATATGTGATCGTGTAGCAACAATAATCAAAATGACCAAAGGGATCATGAAAACTGTAGCTATCACGTAGCCATGCCACTCGCGTAAAGAAAACACAGCTTCTTGAAGCTGGCTATGTGAGACCAGTAAAAACCTTATGGAGTTTAATCAAGTTAGTATCCGAGTTGATGATGTTATGCAGAGATCAGAATAAGAAAATGAGGTGAATTCACAGAGCTCAGTGATTAGCACGAGGTCGTGGTCGGAGGCATATTACTCTACTATTCTCACCGTCATTGTAGTATCAAGTTTATCAGTGAAGTTCACTTGCATCTTTCAAATCATATTATCTATAGTGCTGGAATTCTTAAGAAAAGATACGTAAAATAATCTAGACTTCTTATATTTATGACCTACTTTTGTTGTGTTCAGAATATGGTTCTAACACTAAACATGGATTCCTATTATATTAATATAGTAGGTTTAATACTTTTCCAGTCAGCAATTGTCTTTGTTACGCAGTTATCGTCATCAATATGATGTAAGTCAAATATTGAGTCACTACAACAGCCAAAACTGGTCTAACTCATTCATAAATAAAGCAAAATAGAATACAAAATGTTTACACTTTGTAGTTTTATTTGCAAATAACTAATTTCGAATTATAATGTGACAAAATAAACACCAATACCATACGATGCCTAATAGAATGAGCGCTGGCGCAAACAATTTGATAGCTATTAGTGTCTTAAATAAAAATAGAGGTAGCACATACATCTTCCTAGTGTGAATGGTGAAAATGATCTTTAGTTTGCTTTAAAAATTGAAATTGAGTCACAAGGATTTAATTTCAGGAGGTAGAGAAAATTCCAAGCGAGAAGAAGAAGAAGGGAATGAAAGAGTTAGGAAGGCACCAGATTAATCTGCAAAAAGGGATTGAGATGTTGTTAGTATGGTAGTATCGCCGGAAGGTTTGGGGAGAAGGTTGAATGTGATGCAAAATACCACATGTGGAAGCAAAGCGGAAAACCATTCATTCATAAATTTAAAGAGAGACAGTAAGTTTAGGAAATAGGCTCTTGCGAAGTTGATAATGGCATGCAGAGATCGAAAAGTTTCAAGTTTCTGTCTGTCATAGTTTAGAGTGCCACTGTTAAGAACATATTCTAACTGCCGAATTCTGGACCGCTTTCAAGACTTTTAATATCAGGTTTAGTATGATGATCAAGATGTGAACGTAAGATAGTTATGAGGGAAAAAACTAGCGAAGAGTATAATGTAAAACGTGAGATGGAGGAGGAGAAAGGGATAAAAGTTACGAAGATGTAGCCAAGAAATTTTACAGACTTAGAGGCACAGAAGAGATGTGAGGAAACTAAGAGTGCTATTGATGAAACTCAAGGAACTTGTAAGAGTAAACACGGCAAGGGTAGAAGAGTTCAGGAAAAGAGGAGGTAGAAGAGGATTAGGATGATTGACTCTTCTGGAAATTCAAGTATGTATTTTGTTTGTGAGTGTTAATTTTTAGAGATGTCATGGATCTAATCATTGTAGTGTTGATGTCAATGTGTATTTAGGCCGGTGAAATCAGAGCTGAAACATGGTGACAGAAAGATACTAATTTCAAACTTCATAATTGGTTAGTTCAGTGAAAGAGTATCTGTTTTAGGCTTCAATAAAGTCTGATTTGATTTCACAGCCAAAGGGGGATGTCTAAACAATGCAGGTGTTACATTGAAACTGTTAGATTTAGCATATGAAGTTTTATTAGTTCGGTTAGTAATAACCTCAAAATGGGGTTTACACCATATTGATGAATCTATGGTCACAAAAACCTTAGATTAAATGACAAAATGCTTTTAGTGATAGGAATGGCAATTTCATGAGTATTTCCTTCTCCATTCATGACCAGTGATTGATATATTAATGTAGTATAGCAACCTGTGTCAAACTACTTCAGTCCATCCATTGCCAAATGCAAGTATTTGGTGTCCCAAGTCATTGTACACATCCTGAGACATGTTGCTAAATTAACATAAATATTAACATTTAGTCATAGTAACAATACAATAGGAGCTCGTTCAGTATATAGTGGACAAACATGTGACTGTGGATAGTATACAGCTCTTGTGCATAAGCCAACTCGATGAACTTATTTGCCTATAGAATGTATATGACACGGTTTTATGATAAGAATAGTAGGAACACTAACAAACCTGTCTGCATACAACGAAGCACCAGAAAAGCCACATCATCTGAATACCCTGAGAAGTGTAGACTGTGAAGAATTGCCTTGCTCATGACTATACTACACTTTGGTAGCAAACTGTAAAAAGGGTCAGATTAAAGATGAATTATATTCATTTTACCTTTGATTGCAGAGAGTGTAAATCAGTTATTGGCTAAAGTACTGTGAGTACTAAAGACTTTCAGTTTACAGAAAAAATTAACAATTTTAGGATGCATAGGATCACTGCAAGAAGAAAGTTCATAATAAACTATATAATCAATGATTGTGTTGGGAACATTATAAAAGTTAATAGATACTCTAACCCAATAATTTGTAGTAGATATTATATATTATGATATATTATATATATATATAATATATATATAATATATATGTGGAACACGATGAAATCCCATATTAATGTGAATTACTATCTATATGATTAGGTTGATATGCTATAGTATTAAAACAACAAAAATTACACATTAAGGGTCTATTGAATATTGGATTCTAGTAATCTATCAATTATAAACTACAAAGTAGTTGTTAAAGTATCATATTAGCTTTGTATAGTGTTTTATCTATATAACAATGTTGACAGACTTACTTACTAAGATAGAAATTGAGGTGCTTAAAACTACAATGTTTTAGAATCATCATATTAGTGTATACACATACAACTAACCATAGTTAAAGTTGTATGATGTTAAAAGTAGTCAACCTTATTGCTGGTAGGTAGTGTTCCATCAGTTTACATGGACAAACATGTAGTAGTTAAATACGTTCTTGGGGGGAAAGTAATTCCATTTTAATTGCTGATGGTTCTCTTTTAAAACTTATTGATTTTAAGATATGTTGTGAGCATGATGGGTGTGTCATAAAGGGCTGACAAAAGGACTATATGTGACTTAGGAAAAATATGGATAGGAAACAGAGGTTAAAATTAGGAGGCAACAACAAAGAATTGACAGCAAGTTACACCACAAACACATTGGATGTTTGCTAAGTTCTATGAACTGAAAAAATTAAATGTCTGAAGCCCTTACGTATATTTTGGTATAGTTACTAAGCTACCTCTGTCACTTTGTCATCTAATATTTAAAGTACTGGGAAATTCAATTTACCAATTAAAACCTGTATATGTACTTTCTATTTTAGTTAGAGCCTGAAGATGTTAGATTCCCCTTCTTAGAACATCAAATTAAAGAGCAGTAATGAAACTGGAAATCTTCTCCAATGCCTTCCCAAACTAGCCACAAAATTAACTATGAGAATCCAGCAATTTCTTCCTCACTATAGTTTTCTCTGATAAAGAGTTATACTGTTATAGTATTTTATACTGTTTTGTCCCCCCTTCCTAATGTACCATCAAAACTGACTAATTCCAGGATACTATCAGAATGACAGTTAGTCAAATCGATATATAGTACATATTAGAATGCAGCCATATAATCATATATTGGGTAATTCAACCAATCAAGTTTTTTTGCATGATTGAATAGTCTTGAAACATTCAATACATGCAAATACTATCCCCATGCTATGTATACTGTAATATTGCAGAAATCTTCTCCTCTTTTAAAATAAGCTGATGGGCAGAGGAAGGAGGATAAAGAAGCAAACTATAAATAAGATTTACTTACTCCGCCATTGGATGTGTGGGGATATAAGGCATTATCAAAATACTTACAGATATATGTTATATTAAACTGTTAACATTTAGTACTGCTCCCGTTACTTTATCAAAAGGAGGAGGAGGGTCTAGCTCACCAGACTAATGATTGGCTAAAATTAGCTAAGGTATCCGTCTAAATTTTATGGGATTAATTACAGGATAACACCAATATTAAGATGACGAATTCTGTTAATAAATACAGCTACAAATGAACAATTTTTAATTGATGATATCGATATCATTACTGAATTCAATATAGAAGCCAGGTAACTTCAACGTATAATTTAGCAGCATTAAGTTCAACAAGTCATTATATGATGAATGAATGAATGAAATGATCATATATACCAGGTACCGTATAATGAGTAAGTTACTTACCAGCATGTATAAGAAACTGCAGACCAGCCATCAGTATCAAGTTCATTACGATCTTTTCCTATTAAAAAAAGTTGTTTATCCTTCCTATGTCATCCTAACAAGCAAATATATAAAGAGGATATTTGTTCCAACCAATCTATTTCACTACAATAAAAACAAAGTTTTTTATGGCTACTATCTTGTATGTTTGTAAACAAATTGTGTCCATTGACACAAGAAATAAAATATGAGAATAAAAACAAATCATATATCACAAATTTGAATATGATTTATAAGTTGTTTACAATGTCATTAACTAATAATTATACAACATTATTAATTAGATATAACTATTTAATTCACCAGTATAAATTGATTGAAATGTAGTGATGTCATAGTGATATCAATCTTACCCCAACAAGTATGTTCACCTTCCATTACTGTTCTATGAACACAAATGAACACTTTTTAATTTGATATACGATATCATTACTGAATTCAATAAAGCCAGGTAATCTTCAACGTGGTGATTTAGCAGCATTAAGTTCAACATGTCATTATATGATGAATGAATGATCATATATACCAGGTACATGAATGAGTAAGTTACTTACCAGCATGTATAAGAAACTGCAGACCAGCCATCAGTATCAAGTTCATTACGATCTTTTCCTATTAATAAACAGTTCTTTATCTTTCCTATGTCATCCTAACAAGCAAATATATAAAGAGGATATTTGTCCAACCAATTTAATATCACTACAATAGAAACAAGAAAAAAAAGTTTTTTATAGTTACTATCTTGTATGTTTTGTAAACATTGTGTCATTGACAAAGAAATAAAGTATGAGAATATAAAAACAAATCAGATATCACAAATTTTGAATATGTTTTATAAGTTGTTTTACAATGTCATTAACTAATAATTTATACAACATTAGTAATTAGATATCACTATTTAATTCAACAGTATACATTGATTGAATGTAGTGATGTCATAGTGATATCAATCTTACCCCAACAAGTATGTTCACTTTCCATTGTGGTCCTTTTGTTCTTATAAACCTGATAATCTGGTATTAAAAACTTGTTGGCTATGAAGTATTTTAACTTTTATAGACTAAAGAACAATAAATAGCTCTCTAGCAGTACATATTGATGATACTATGCCCACAGATATTATGAATAATAAGTCAGTTTTGTAGATAGAACTGACAACTACAGCAAGATAATGAGGAAGGACCTTGCTCAGAGATTTTTTGTATATGCTACAACTTTGACAGTAGTTGATTAGAAGGACAGAACCCAAGGTGTTCGTTCAGAGCAAAATTTCGTTGTTATATGTAAGAGCCAAGATAAACTAGAGATTCAATTTTTTAGCTTGAAATGTTAAAGATAAGTACAGTCTACTACATGGAGTATGTACAGTGTAGTAGATTATAATTGATATATGAGGTCATTAATTATATGGCATCTTAGATTTTTGATATTTTCTGTTAAGTTTTTAATCCCAGTCCAATTTGATTTGTGTGGCAATTTTTATGGTTGATTGCCTATACATGTTATATAGGCTTTATAGTTTATTACTTTACTAAAAGAAATAGCAAAGATGTATGGAATGGTACAAACTATTTCTCTCTAGCTATTTCCTACCCTTAATATAATATTGACTAAACGATTACATTCATAAAGTAGACAAAAGGGATTAGAAGGAAATGATCATTTTGTTTTGGGGACATTTTACTTAATTTAATGTTATATTTAATGTTGTAATGATTTCTGAAATAGTTACTTTTATGCCATATAAAACTGGACATAATAGGTAAATTTTATAGAAACTTTTAAAGTAAACAATAATTTTGCAGGTCATCATGTCTATCATTGCTTTCACTTTTTGCACTAATCATCATGATGTTATTGATGATAAAACAATCAAGTAGAACTTTATTAGTTATACACATTTATTTGTTTGTACTTTTGCAGACTCCTACGTACAATATTCTATACATGTTTTCTCTAAAGTACAAAGTCTATTTTATAAAATACACTGAACATTAACTTATAAAGTGATGACATTGTTCTGTTATTTGTTTAGTTTATGGTAATAATAACCAGAACTCAAACTATCTATTCCGAAAAAAAAAATAATTAGAGAGATGGCTAATGTTCTCTATTATATTTGAAATTAAATGTAGTAGCAATAATATCAAAGAAAACTTGAATAAAAGAAAATGCAACAAAAAATATAATCACATCCAAAATGTTTTGCACTACTTTCACTGCTGTTTTGTGGGACACTTTAAAAATATAAATGTAGTAATTGTTGTGTGCGTGAAAAAGTCATAGTACTTTTTACCCAATATTTCAATGAACAGACCTCAAATAGAACTGCTAAACAAATCTATTTTCATATGAATATTAGCATCTATAACAAGTAAGATTCTTAATTTAAAGATCCATTTTCAGCATTTTTACATCAAATTTCCAATAATTTGATCTCAAACTAGTCTCGCATAGCCAGCCCCTCCCTCAGAATTATAAAGATAAAGTGATATATAAATAATGGGATTACCAAGTTTATGGATATGCATGTATAAAATATGGCCTTGATGCTATAAGGCGCAGTTTGTGTCAAATTGAAAAAATTATCATGATAGAATAAATAAGTCATTATTTATCAAATTATTGTTGGTTTACTTCGTATTTATGGAGCGCCATTTGTGTGTCAAATTAAATGCATTCATTGGTACATTTAACATGTTTATGATTTAGTTTTATTGTTACTTACGTAAAACGCGAGCCATTATATTGAACAATGAGAATGGTCGTCTGAGGCTTCGCTATATTTTATACATAATGATTTTAAGTTATTATATCATGAAAATTTTCGCCATACACTACATCTCCCGGTTTTCAAGTCATCAAAGTTAACTCCTCTATATCAACAAAAGTGATCATAGAAGTGATATTGTCAGTTGCTGTAACTATTTTTAAATTGAACTGTACTTGATCCTTTTAATTTGGATACATAATTGGCCTCTCAAAACTCATTTGTCCCTTCTGTTCTCTCTCTGTGGAATCCACTTCCTTATCATGTGTAGATCTAAAGTAAATTCGCTTCTTTGCTAACAATCAACTCACCATCACTTATCACACTAAAAATTATCTTATACTATCAATACTTATTTATCTCTCTGTTTTTAATGATACTATATCCTGTACTTTAACACCTTATTTGTTTTTTAAGTTTTTCATTCTGTTGTGGTCCCTTTAAACTAGCAGTAGCTATTTGGACATTCATTTTGTCAAATAAAAATTAAAAATAAGAAGGGAGATGATAGTAACAGCTGCAACACTTCCAAATGAGACTTTAACTGCTTTGTTGTAGTTTGTATTCAGTACAAATGACCAATCTCATTACACTACAAGCTTGTAGTGTAAAATGATTGGTCAGTTTGTATGGAATACAAACTACGACAAAATAGGCTCCAATTACTATTAATTTCCACATTCAAAATCACGATTTTTACCAGTAATTTCGTGAATATTGCATATTCAAAATTAATGATTCTCACGGAAATTTACGATTATCATCTTAATGTCCGTTTATTCAATTCCCGATTCGTGCCACTTCTAGA